>NC_068439.1:80656365-80698865 GCF_023373465.1 Oncorhynchus keta | reverse complement strand
TGCCAATATGCAGAGCATGGGTATGTTGTTGAAGTCAAGCAATGTGACTCGAGCTGCTGCTGGAACTTAACCTTAAAGCACGAGAAAAAATAGAATCACTCAAGGCAGTTGGAAACGCCTTGCTGCTGTGCTGCTCACGGCCATTAGGAGAGATAGATGCAAAGGGGTGCAACAGGGTACCTCTACCTCAGCAACAGGGTACTTACCTCAGCAACAGGGTACCTCTACCTCAGCAACAGGGTACCTCTACCTCAGCAACAGGGTACTCTACCTCAGCAACAGGGTACTTACCTCAGCAACAGGGTACTTACCTCAGCAACAGGGTACTTACCTCAGCAACAGGATACCTACCTCAGCAACAGGATACTTACCTCAGCAACAGGATACCTACCTCAGCAACAGGGTACTTACCTCAGCAACAGGGTACTTACCTCAGCAACAGGATACCTACCTCAGCAACAGGATACTTACCTCAGCAACAGGATACTTACCTCAGCAACAGGGTACTTACCTCAGCAACAGGATACCTACCTCAGCAACAGGATACTTACCTCAGCAACAGGATACTTACCTCAGCAACAGGGTACTTACCTCAGCAACAGGATACTTACCTCAGCAACAGGATACTTACCTCAGCAACAGGGTACTTACCTCAGCAACAGGGTACTTACCTCAGCAACAGGATACTTACCTCAGCAACAGGGTACTTACCTCAGCAACAGGATACTTACCTCAGCAACAGGGTACTTACCTCAGCAACAGGGTACTTACCTCAGCAACAGGGTACTCTACCTCAGCAACAGCAACAGGATACTTACCTCAGCAACAGGGTACTTACCTCAGCAACAGGGTACTTACCTCAGCAACAGGGTACTTACCTCAGCAACAGGGATACCTCAGCAACAGGGATACTTACCTCAGCAACAGGGTACTTACCTCAGCAACAGGGTACTTACCTCAGCAACAGGGTACTCTACCTCAGCAACAGGGTACTTACCTCAGCAACAGGATACTTACCTCAGCAACAGGATACTTACCTCAGCAACAGGATACCTCAGCAACAGGGTACTTACCTCAGCAACATGGTACTTACCTCAGCAACAGGGTACCTCTACCTCAGCAACAGGGTACTTACCTCAGAAACAGGGTACCTCTACCTCAGCAACAGGGTACTTACCTCAGCAACAGGATACTTACCTCAGCAACAGGTACTTACCTCAGCAACAGGGTACTTACCTCAGCAACAGGGTACTTACCTCAGCAACAGGGTACTTACCTCAGCAACAGGGTACCTCTACCTCAGCAACAGGGTACTTACCTCAGCAACAGGATACTTACCTCAGCAACAGGGTACTTACCTCAGCAACAGGGTACTTACCTCAGTAACAGGATACTTACCTCAGCAACAGGGTACTTACCTCAGCAACAGGGTACTTACCTCAGCAAGAGGGTACTTACCTCAGAAACAGGGTACCTCTACCTCAGCAACAGGGTACTTACCTCAGCAACAGGGTACCTCTACTTCAGCAACAGGGTACCTCTACCTCAGCAACAGGGTACTTACCTCAGCAACAGGGTACCTCTACCTCAGCAACAGGGTACTTACCTCAGCAACAGGGTACCTCTACCTCAGCAACAGGATACTTACCTCAGCAACAGGGTACTTCTACCTCAGCAACAGGATATTTACCTCAGCAACAGGGTACTTCTACCTCAGCAACAGGGTACTTACCTCAGCAACAGGGTACCTCTACCTCAGCAACAGGGTACTTAACTCAGCAACAGGGTACCTCTACCTCAGCAACAGGATACTTACCTCAGCAACAGGGTACTTCTACCTCAGCAACAGGATACTTACCTCAGCAACAGGGTACCTCTACCTCAGCAACAGGATACTTACCTCAGCAACAGGGTACCTCTACCTCAGCAACAGGATACTTACCTCAGCAACAGGGTACCTCTACCTCAGCAACAGGATACTTACCTCAGCAACAGGGTACCTCTACCTCAGCAACAGGATACTTACCTCAGCAACAGGGTACCTCTACCTCAGCAACAGGATACTTACCTCAGCAACAGGGTACTTACCTCAGCAACAGGATACTTACCTCAGCAACAGGGTACTTAGTCAGCAACTGTTGCTCAGCAACAGGATACTTACCTCAGCAACAGGGTACTGTACCTCAGCAACAGGGTACTTACCTCAGCAACAGGGTACTTACCTCAGCAACTACTACCTCAGCAACAGGGTACTTACCTCAGCAACAGGGTAAGTACCTCAGCAACAGGGTACTACCTCAGCAACAGGGTATCCTGTTGCTGTCCAGCAACAGGGTACTTACCTCAGCAACAGGAAACAATGGATCTGTCTTATTTTTTTCAATTCATTCCTTATTATTTACAATTGTGATGTTTTGTTTGGTAAAGTCAATATGGCTGACACAGACTTGGAAACACAGTTCAGAGGGGAGCCTTCCCACTCCACAGGCTATTTCCAGGGATTCTGGGAATACTTGTGACAACAATCCACAGCATTGCAATATAGAATGTGTTTCAATCCACAACACTGCATTATAGAATGTGTTTCAATCCACAGCACTGCAATATAGAATGTGTTTCAATCCACAACACTGCAATATAGAATGTGTTTCAATCCACAGCACTGCAATATAGAATGTGTTTCAACCAGCAACAGCACTGCAATATAGAACAGTGTTTCAACCCACAGCACTGCAATATAGAACAGGGTTTCAACTCCACAGCATTGCAATATAGAATGTGTTTCAATCCACAACACTGCATTATAGAATGTGTTTCAATCCACAGCACTGCAATATAGAATGTGTTTCAATCCACAACACTGCAATATAGAATGTGTTTCAATCCACAGCACTGCAATATAGAATGTGTTTCAATCCACAACACTGCATTATAGAATGTGTTTCAACCACAGCACTGCATTATAGAATGTGTTTCCATCCACAGCATTGCAATATAGAATGTGTTTCCATCCACAGCACTGCAATATAGAATGTGTTTCAATCCACAGCACTGCAATATAGAATGTGTTTCAATCCACAGCACTGCATTATAGAATGTGTTTCCATCCACAGCACTGCAATATAGAATGTGTTTCCATCCACAGCACTGCAATATAGAATGTGTTTCAATCCACAGCACTGCAATATAGAATGTGTTTCAATCCACAGCACTGCATTATAGAATGTGTTTCCATCCACAGCACTGCAATATAGAATGTGTTTCCATCCACAGCACTGCAATATAGAATGTGTTTCAATCCACAGCACTGCAATATAGAATGTGTTTCAATCCACAGCACTGCAATATAGAATGTGTTTCCATCCACAGCACTGCAATATAGAATGTGTTTCCATCCACAGCACTGCAATATAGAATGTGTTTCAATCCACAGCACTGCAATATAGAATGTGTTTCAATCCACAGCACTGCAATATAGAATGTGTTTCAATCCACAGCACTGCAATATAGAATGTGTTTCAATCCACAA
Organism: Oncorhynchus keta; assembly: GCF_023373465.1. Classification (NCBI taxonomy): domain Eukaryota; kingdom Metazoa; phylum Chordata; class Actinopteri; order Salmoniformes; family Salmonidae; genus Oncorhynchus; species Oncorhynchus keta. Next base: position 80,695,336 of record NC_068439.1, on the reverse strand, counting down.
CACTGCAATATAGAATGTGTTTCAATCCACAGCACTGCAATATAGAATGTGTTTCAATCCACAACACTGCAATATAGAATGTGTTTCAATCCACAGCACTGCAATATAGAATGTGTTTCAATCCACAGCACTGCAATATAGAATGTGTTTCAATCCACAGCACTGCAATATAGAATGTGTTTCCATCCACAGCACTGCAATATAGAATGTGTTTCAATCCACAACACTGCAATATAGAATGTGTTTCAATCCACAACACTGCAATATAGAATGTGTTTCAATCCACAACACTGCAATATAGAATGTGTTTCAATCCACAGCACTGCAATATAGAATGTGTTTCAATCCACAGCACTGCAATATAGAATGTGTTTCAATCCACAACACTGCAATATAGAATGTGTTTCAATCCACAGCACTGCAATATAGAATGTGTTTCAATCCACAGCACTGCAATATAGAATGTGTTTCAATCCACAACACTGCAATATAGAATGTGTTTCAATCCACAGCACTGCATTATAGAATGTGTTTCAATGCACAGCACTGCAATATAGAATGTGTTTCAATGCACAGCACTGCAATATAGAATGTGTTTCCATCCACAGCACTGCAATATAGAATGTGTTTCAATCCACAACACTGCAATATAGAATGTGTTTCAATCCACAACACTGCAATATAGAATGTGTTTCAAGCCACAGCACTGCAATATAGAATGTGTTTCAATGCACAGCACTGCAATATAGAATGTGTTTCAATCCACAGCACTGCAATATAGAATGTGTTTCAATGCACAACACTGCAATATAGAATGTGTTTCAATCCACAGCACTGCAATATAGAATGTGTTTCCATCCACAGCACTGCAATATAGAATGTGTTTCAATCCACAACACTGCAATATAGAATGTGTTTCAATCCACAACACTGCAATATAGAATGTGTTTCAATCCACAACACTGCAATATAGAATGTGTTTCAATCCACAACACTGCAATATAGAATGTGTTTCAATCCACAACACTGCAATATAGAATGTGTTTCAATCCACAGCACTGCAATATAGAATGTGTTTCAATCCACAGCACTGCAATATAGAATGTGTTTCAATGCACAGCACTGCAATATAGAATGTGTTTCAATGCACAGCACTGCAATATAGAATGTGTTTCAATCCACAGCACTGCAATATAGAATGTGTTTCAATCCACAACACTGCAATATAGAATGTGTTTCAATCCACAGCACTGCAATATAGAATGTGTTTCAATCCACAACACTGCAATATAGAATGTGTTTCAATCCACAACACTGCAATATAGAATGTGTTTCAATCCACAGCACTGCAATATAGAATGTGTTTCAATGCACAGCACTGCAATATAGAATGTGTTTCAATCCACAGCACTGCAATATAGAATGTGTTTCAATGCACAACACTGCAATATAGAATGTGTTTCAATCCACAGCACTGCAATATAGAATGTGTTTCAAACCACAACACTTCACAATAACAGCCACACACACAAACAGACAGTTTTGTATTTCTATCCTTGTGGGGACCAAAGAAATTGATTCCCATCCAAAATCATATTTACCCTAACCCTAAAAATAACCCTAACCTTAACCTTTAACCTATCGATAAGCCTAACCTTAACCCCAAACCGCAAACCATAATCCTAAACCTAACCCGGACCCCTAACCCTATACCTAACCCCTAAACCTATCCCCTAACCCCTAAACCTATCCCCTAACCCCTAAACCTATCCCCTAACCCCTAAACCTATCCCCTAACCCCTAAACATATCCCCTATACCCTAAACCTATCCCCTAACCCCTAAACCTATCCCCTAACCCCTAAACCTATCCCCTAACCCCTAAACCTATCCCCTATACCCTAACCCCTAAACCTATCCCCTAACCCCTAAACCTATCCCCTATACCCTAACCCCTAAACCTATCCCCTATACCCTAACCCCTAAACCTATCCCCTATACCCTAACCCCTAAACCTATCCCCTAACCCCTAAACCTATCCCCTAACCCCTAAACCTATCCCCTAACCCCTAAACCTATCCCCTATACCCTAACCCGTAAACCTATCCCCTATACCCTAACCCCTAAACCTAACCCCTAAACCTATCCCCTATACCCTAACCCCTAAACCTATCCCCTAACCCCTAAACCTATCCCCTAACCCCTAAACCATACCCTAACCCCTAAACCTATCCCCTAACCCCTAAACCTATCCCCTAACCCCTAAACCTATCCCCTATACCCTAACCCCTAAACCTATCCCCTAACCCCTAAACCTATCCCATAACCCCTAAACCTATCCCCTAACCCCTAAACCTATCCCCTATACCCTAACCCCTAAACCTATCCCCTAACCCCTAAACCTATCCCCTATACCCTAACCCCTAACCCCTAAACCTATCCCCTAACCCCTAAACCTATCCCCTAACCCCTAAACCTATCCCCTAACCCCTAAACCTATCCCCTAACCCCTAAACCTATCCCCTATACCCTAACCCCTAAACCTATCCCCTAACCCCTAAACCTATCCCATAACCCCTAAACCTATCCCCTAACCCCTAAACCTATCCCCTATACCCTAACCCCTAAACCTATCCCCTAACCCCTAAACCTATCCCCTATACCCTAACCCCTAACCCCTAAACCTATCCCCTAACCCCTAAACCTATCCCCTAACCCCTAAACCTATCCCCTAACCCCTAAACCTAAAATATCCCCACTTGTCTGAATTGTCCTTGTTTTACTATCCTTGTGAGGACTTCTGTTACCTTCAAGGACAGTTAGAGACAAACACACAGCCATACACACATACTGGTGACAAATTGCTTATGTGTGTGAAAACATGACAGAGACCATTCATCAACACATATCTCAAGCTCAGAGGCATCCTGGTGAATTACTTCACTATAAACTGACGCACAGGAATTCTTTATGAAACACACACACACACACACACACACACACGAACATATGCACACAGACAAACACACACACACACACACACACATAGATTGGTTTTCATTCACAGTTATGAAAACGGGAGACATTGGGGTTCTTCCTCACGTTTGGTTGTTGACGACGTTACAGCTGACTTCTCGTCATTTGCAGCTCGAAAAAATAGCAACGGAACATGTCAAGTGTTGGTCCCATGTTTCATGAGCTGAAATAAAAGATCCCAGAAATGTTCCATACTCACATTTTCTCAATTCATTTTGCACAAATTTGTTTACATCCCTGTCAGTGAGCATTTCTCCATTGCCAAGATAATCCATCCACCTGACAGGTGTAGAATATCAAGAAGCTGATGATTAAACGGCACGATCAGTACACAGGTGCACCTTGTGCTGGGGGACAATAAAAAGGCCTCTCTAAAATGTGCAGTTTTATCACACGACGCAATGCCACGGATGTCTTACGTTTTAAAGGGAGCAGGAAATGTCCACCAGAGCTTTTGCCAGATAATTGAATGTTAATTTCATCACCATATGCCCCTTCCAACGTTGTTTTAGAGAATTCTGAAGTACGTCCAAAACTACCTCACAACCGCAGACCACGTGAATGGTGTCGTGTCGGCAAGAGGTTTGCTCAACGTTGTGTTCAGAGTGCCCCATGGTGGCGGTGGCGGTTATGGTATTATACAGGCATAAACTACGGACAACGTACACAATTGCATTTTATTGACAGCGATTTAATTCTACAGAGATACCGTGACGAGATCCTGGGGCCCGTTGTCGTTGCCATTCACCCACCAAACATCACCTCATGTTTCAGCATGATAAGGCACGGCCCCATGTCTCAAGGATCTGTACACAATTCCTGGAAGCTGAAAATGTCCCAGTTCTTCCATGGCCTGTATACTCACCAGACATGTCACCCATTGAGCATGTTTGGGATGCTCTGGATAGTCCTGTACAACAGTGTGTTCCTGTTCCCGCCAATATCCAGCAACTTCTCACAGCCGTTGGAGAGGAATGGGGACAACATTCCACAGGACACAAATAAACAGCCTGATCAACTCTATGTGAAGGAGATGTGTCGCGCTGCATGAGGCAAAATGGTGGTCACACCAGATACTGACTGGTTATCTGATCCACACCCCTTACCCTTATCTTTTAAAGGTATCTGTGACCAACAGATGCATATCTGTATTCCCAGTCATGTGACATACATAGATTAGAGCCTAATTAATGTATTTACTTTGACTGATTTTCCTTCTATGAACTCAGTAAAATCTTTGAAATCGCTGCAACTTGCGTTCATTTTTTTTGGTTCGGTATATATAGTTCAATACCAAACATAACATCAGTACTTTTCAAAGATGAGAGAATATGGGAACTGAGACGCTCTTTCTTTCCGTGATATAATTTAGAGTTCTGGTTCATTCTATGGTGCAATCTATCATCAGTGGAGAGAAATGAAAACAGACATACGACCTCTGCCGGTTATAATACAAATGAACGATGATTCAGTTGACTTGACTCAGTTATACTTCCTGCCATCATTAATCCACATGCTGTGATGCACTTATTATTAGGAGAATTTGTGTTATTACACACACACACACACACACACACACACACCTCTGTGCGCAGTCCTCCGATAGTTCATCTGTGATGTGTTATATCTTATTTAGAAAGGTAATAAAGCTTTAATCATCTTTGTGCCAGATTCCATTTCAAAAGTACCAAAAGCCTTTTTTTCTAATCCCCTGTATGTAATACATTGTATATCACATTGAGCCTCTAGCAAATATTTAGCCAGAAACGTAATGATATAAAAGCTTCAAACCAGAGTAATAGGGTGTCTGAAACAGCACGCTATTCCCTATATAGTGCACTATTTATGACCTGAGCCCTATGATTCCCTAGTCCCTATATAGTGCACTATTTATGACCTGAGCCCTATGATTCCCTAGTCCCTATATAGTGCACTATTTATGACCGGAGCCCTATGATTCCCTATTCCCTATATAGTGCACTATTTATGACCGGAGCCCTATGATTCCCTATTCCCTATATAGTGCACTATTTATGACCTGAGCCCTATGATTCCCTGTTCCCAATATAGTGCACTATTTATGCCCGGAGCCCTATGATTCCCTATTCCCTATATAGTGCACTGTTTATGCCCGGAGCCCTATGATTCCCTATTCCCTATATAGTGCACTATTTATGACTGGAGCCCTATGTTATGCCTAGGAGTACGTATCCATTAAAGCAGGGTTCCCCAACTGGCAGTGATTTTATTTGGCCCCCCGAAGTTGTCTGAGTAAAATAAATCAATTAAACAGTTGTAGAAAAAAAAGTGTGTTTTGATTTAAATGTTCATTGTTGGATATAAAATACTATAAAACATTTTTTTTAAATAAAATATATGTATATATATATAACTACAGCAGAAAATCAGCTCTATGTGATATTAATTTAAGAAATCTGTTCCCAAGTAGTCCCACACGTAGTAGAGAGACCATGTGATCGTATACACATGTATGCAAAGTTTGAAATTATTATGTTTTAGTCAAACATTATATCTGTCTGGGCTTCTTGCGGTCAATTTGCCTTCTACAAATTATTTGTAATTTTGTTCTCGGCCCCCCAACTATTCGCTCAATAAAAACATTGGCCCGCGGCTGAATCTAGTTGATGATCCCTGCTGTAAGGAATAGAGGACAGTCTTAGTATGGACACTTTATGGCATTCAGATTTTATGAAGCGTATCAGATACAGTCTGCCTTGTTCTCCTGTTCGCTCTTTTAAACAACGTTTATTATTCAAAGTTCAAAGTTCAAAGACAAGACTCATTGCTCATCGGGGTTAATTTGAGATTTAAGTAGCTCACTTAAGCCAGTAAACTTCAAAGAGAACCAGCCAGGTACCAGGTTTGAAATCTCATTTCATTACTCCCATCTAGGTCTTCCCTCCTTCACTCTGAAAGGATCTTAATGGCAATCTAATGCTTAGAAACAATATGTAAACGTCCTAATATTGAGTTGCACCCTGCTTTTGCCCTCAGAACAACCGCAATTTGACGGGACATGGACTCTACCAGGTGCAGAAAGTTGTCTGGATGTCCCTCCAACTTCAAACATCAGCTATCCGAGCAGCTAACCGATCGCTGCAGCTGTACATAGTCTATAGGTAAATAGCTCACCCTTTTTCACCTACCTCATTCCCATACTGTTTTTATACTGTTTTTATTTATTTACTTTTCTGCTCTTTTGCACACCAATATCTCTACCTGTACATGCCCATCTGATCATTTATCACTCCAGTGTTAATCTGCAAAATTGTATTATTCGACTACCTCCTCATGCCTTTTGCACACATTGTATATAGACTGCCCATTTTTTCTACTGTGTTATTGACTTGCTAATTGTTTACTCCATGTGTAACTCTGTGTTGTCTGTTCACATTGCTTTATCTTGGCCAGGCTTGCAAATGAGAACTTGTTCTCAACTAGCCTACCTGGTTAAATAAAGGTGAAATAAAAAAAGAAAAAAAAGTGGTGGAACAATGTTGATACACATGGGAAACGGTTGAGCGTGCAAAACCCAGCAGTGTTGCAGATCTCTACCGTACCGGGGCACCTGTCACCTAAAACCGTAATACCCCGTTCAAAGGCACTGAAGTCTTTTGGTCATGTCCATTTGTCCTCTGAATGGGACACAATCCCCAAACTTCAATTGTCTCGAGGCTTGAAAGTCCTTCTTTCACCCGTCTCCTCCCCTTCATCTGCACTGATTGAAGTGGATTTAACAAGTGACATCAATAAGGGATCATAGCTTTCACCTGGTCAGTCTATGTCATGGAAGGAGCAGGTGTTCTTAATGTTTTGTCAAAAAAATAAATACACACACACACGGTCAACTGCATTTATTTTCAGTAATCATTACATGTGAAAATATTTGTATGAATAAGAACTAACAACTGAGACATAAACTGAACAAGTTCCACAGACATGTGACTAACATAAATGGAATAATGTGTCCCTGAACAAAGGGGGGTCAACATCAAAAGTAACAGTCCGTATCTGGTGTGGCCACCAGCTGCATTAAGAATTGCAGTGCATCTCCTCCTCATGGACTGCACCAGATTTGCCAGTTCTGGCTGTGAAATGTTACCCCACTTTTCCACCAAGGCACCTGCAAGTTCCAGGACATTTCTGGGGGTCCTAGCCCTCACCCTCCGACCCTCCGATCCAACAATGGGATTGAGATCCGGGCTCTTCGCTGGCCATATCAGAACACTGACATTCCTGTCTTGCAGGAAATCAGCCATACGGTTCCTTCTGTGCTTAGTGGCATTGTCATGCTGGAGGGTCATGTCAGGATGAGCCTGCAGGAAGGGTACCACATGAGGGAGGGTCATGTCAGGATGAGCCTGCAGGAAAGGTACCACATGAGTGAGGATCATGTATTCCCTGTAACTCACAGCATTGAGATTTCCTGCAATGACAACAAGCTCCGTCCGATGATGCTGTGACACCCTGTCCCAGACCATGACGCACACTCCACCTCCAAATCAATCCCGCTCCAGAGTACAGGCGGTGTAACGCTCATTCCTTTACCGATAAACGCAAATCTGACCATCACCTCTAGTGAGACAAGACTGCGACTTGTCAGTGAAGACCACTTTTAACCAGTCCTCACTGGTCCAGCGACGGTGGGTTTGTGTTCATAGGCAATGTTGTTACCGTTGATGTCTGGTGAAGACCTGCCTTACAACAGGCATACAAGCCCTCAGTCCAGCCTCTCTCAGCCTATTGCGGACAGTCTGAGCACTGATGGAGGGATTGTGCATTCCTGGTGTAACTCGGGCAGTTGTTGTTGCCATCCTGTACCTGTCCCGCAGGTGTGCTGCACGGATGTACCGATCCTGTGCAGGTGTTGTTACATGTGGTCTGCCACTGCGAGGACGATCAGCTGTCCGTCATGTCTCCCTGTAGCGCTGTCTTAGGCGTCTCACAGTACGGACATTGCAATTTACTGCCTTGGCCACATCTACAGTCCTCATGCCTCCTTGCAGCATGCCTAAGGCACATTCACACAGAAGAGCAGGGACCCTGGGCATCTTTCTCTTGGTGTTTTACAGAGTCAGTAGAAAGGCCTCTTTAGTATCCTAGGTTTTCATAACTGTGACCTTGTCTACTGTCTGTAAACTGTTAGTGTCTTAATGACCGTTCCACAGGTGCATGTTCATTAACTTCTTCGAGATAGGGGGCGCTCTTTTAATTTTTGGATAAAAAACGTTCCCGTTTTAAACAAGATATTTTGTCACGAAAAGATGCTCGACTATGCATGTAATTGACAGCTTTGGAAAGAAAAAACTCTGACATTTCCAAAACTGCAAAGATATTATCTGTGAGTGCCCCAGAACTAATGCTACAGGTGAAACCAAGATGAAGTTTCATACAGGAAATGCCCCAGATTCTGAAGGCGCTGTGTTCCAATGTCTCCTTATATGGCTGTCAATGCGCCAGGAATGAGCCTGCCCTTTCTGTCGTTTCTCCAAGTTGTCTGCAGCATTGTGACGTATTTGTAGGCATATCTTTGGAAGATTGACCATAAGAGACTACATTTACCAGGTGTCCGCCCGGTGTCCTGTGTCGAAATTATTGCGTAATCTCTAGGTCCATGCGCGTTCCATTTCTTCAGAAGAGAAAGTCAACTGCCACGAAGGATTTATCATCGATAGATATGTGAAAAACACCTTGAGTATTGATTCTAAACATCGTTTGCCATGTTTCTGTCGATATTATGGAGTTAATTTGGAAAAAAGTTAGCGTTTTAATTACTTAATTTTCGGGGGTTTTCTTACCCAAACGTGATGAAGAAAACGGAGCGATTTGTCAACACAAATAATATTTTTGTAAAAACTGAACATTTCCTATCTAACTGAGAGTCTCCTCATTGAAAACATCTGAAGTTCTTCAAAGGTAAATTATTTTATTTGAATGATTTTCTGGTTTTTGTGAAAATGTTGCATGCTGAATGCCAGGCATAATCCTATGCTAGGTTATCAATACTGTTACACAAATGCTTGATTTGCTATGGTTGAGAAGCATATTTTTGAAAATCTGAGATGACAGTGTTGTTAACAAAAGGCTAAGCTTGAGAGCTAGCATATTGATTTCATTTCATTTGCGATTTTCATGAATAGTTAACGTTGCGTTATGGTAATGGGCTTTTGAGGCTGTAGTCACGATCCCGGATCCGGGATGGCTCCACGCAAGAAGTTAATTGTTTATGGTTCATTGAACAAGCACGGGAAACAGTGTTTAAACCCTTTTACGATGAAGATCTGTGAAGTTATATATAAAATGTTATTGCCCTACCATTTTTGGCACGGACACAAAGTGTTACTGGCGTTGTCAGTTTGATCTGTGAAAGAAGGGTCTGACGCCTGCTGCTCTGCACTCAGGATACTGATGTGGTGAAAAATTCCTCCCTCCCTGCATGTGTGCCGTGAGAGAGGGAAAAGTGTGTGTGTGTGTTTCAGTGTCAAATCAAATCCACATTTATTGGTCATTGGAACAGTTTTGCAGATCTTCTAGCAGGTGCAGCGGAATGCAGCAATATCTAGCAATACAGTAACAACAAACACAATCAGAGCCAGCAATATCAGAACCAGAAATGTCAGAACTAGCAATATCAGAACCAGAAATGTCAGAACTAGCAATATCAAAACCAGCAATATCAAAACCAGCAGTATCAGAACTATCAATATCAGAACTATCAATATCAGAACCAGCAATATTAGAACCAGAAATGTCAGAACTAGCTATATCAAAACCAGCTATACCATAACCAGCAATGTCAGAACCAGCAATGGCACAACCAGCAATGTCAGAACCAGCAATGTCAGAACCAGCAATATAAAAACCAGCAAAGTCAGAACCAGCAATGTCAGAACCAGCAATATCAGAACCAGCAATATAAAAAACAGCAATATAAAAACCATTTTTATAAAACCAGCAATGTTAGAACCAGCAATGTCAGAACCAGCAATATCAGAACTAGCAATATCAGAACCAGCAATATCAAAACCAGCAATATCAAAACCAGCAATACCAGAACCAGCAATACCAGAACCAGCAATGTCGGAACCAGCAGTATCAGAACCATCAATGTCAGAACCAGCAAAATCAGGATCCAGAATATACAGTAAATGAATATATATGTATGTGAATGGTGTGTATAGACCAGGGCTCTCCAACCCTGTTCCTGTACAGCCACCGTCCTGTAGGTTTTCGCTCCAATCTCAATCTAGTGCAATTTATTATTTTAAGTAATTGGTTGATAAGCTGAATCAGGTTAGTTTAAACTGGGGTTGGAGCGAACACCTACAGGGTGTAGGGGTTGGACAGCCTTGGTATAAACCTACAGGACAGTAGCTCTCCAGGAACAGGGTTGGAGAGCCTTGGTATAAACCTACAGGACAGTAGCTCTCCAGGAACAGGGTTGGACAGCCTTGGTATAAACCTACAGGACAGTAGCTCTCCAGGAACAGGGTTGGACAGCCTTGGTATAAACCTACAGGACAGTAGCTCTCCAGGAACAGGGTTGGAGAGCCCTGCAATGTCAGAACCAGCAATATAAAAACCAGCAATATATTGAGTGGCTGCTGCCAACACACTGACTCAACTCCAGCCACTTTAATAATGGGAATTGATGGGAAATTATGTAAAATATGCCAGTAGCCACTTTAAACAATGCTACCTAATATAATGTTTACATACCATACATTATTCATCTCATATGTATACGTATATACTGTACTCTATATTATCTACTGCATCTTTATGAAATACATGTATCACTAGCCACTTTAACTATGCCACTTTGTTTACATACTCATCTCATATGTACAGTATATACTGCACTCAATACCATCTACTGTATCTTGCCTATGCCGCTCTGTACCATCACTCATTCATATATCTTTATGTACATATTCTTTATCCCCTTACATTTGTGTCTATAAGGTAGTAGTTTTGGAATTGTTAGCTAGATTACTTGTTGGTTATTACTGCATTGTCGGAACTAGAAGCACAAGCATTTCGCTACACTCGCATTAACATCTGCTAACCATGTTTATGTGACATTTTCTTTTTTTGATTTGGTATAAGACAGTATGGGCTGTATATGGAAAGAAAAAGTTATATTCAGCAGTAGTTATATATTGAGCCATGACTAAAATAAAGTAATTACATATGGCTAAAACAGTATGTAAACATTATTAAAGCGACCAATGTTCAATGACTCTATATAAATAGGACAACAGTCTCTAAGATGCAGTGTGGTAGCTGGCTAGTGAAATTGTTCAGGGTAGGGTACTGGGCGGGTGCCGGCTGTTCAACAGTCTGATGAACTGGAGAAAGGAGCTGTTTTACAGTCTCTCAGACCCAGCTTTAATGCACCTGTACTGTTTCCACCTAGATGGTAACAGGGTGAACAGGCCATGACTCAGGTGGCTGAGGTCCTTGATGATCTTCTTGGCCTTCCTGTGACACTGGGTGCTGTCCTGAAGGGCAGGCAGTGTGCCTCCGATGAGTCTTTGGGATGACCGAACCACCCTCTGGAGAGCCCTGCGTTTGCGGGCGGTGCAGTTGCCGTACCAGGCGGTGATACACCCCGACAGAATGCTCTCAACGATGCATCTGTAGAGTTTTGTGAGGTTCTTATTGGCCAAGACACATTTCTTCAGCCTCCTGAGGTTGAAGGGGTGCTGTTGCACAATATTCACCACGCTGTCTGTGTGAAGTGGACCATTTCAGGTTCTCAGTGATGTGCACGCAGAGGAACTTGAAGCTTCTGACCCTCTCCACTGCTCACTCTGCTGTCTCCTGTAGTTCACGTTTAACTCCTTTGTTCTGTTGACGTTGGGGCTTGACGTTTCCCGTCATTGTTGGTAATCAGGCCTACCACGCCTACCAGTTCTATTAGGCCTACCACACCTACCAGGTCTATTAGGCCTACCACACCTACCAGGTCTATTAGGCCTACCACTGTTGTCATATGTTCTGAGGACGCAACTTGTGATGCCGTCTGGGCCGGAAGCCATGGGTTAACACGCTTCAATTTCTAGCTCACATCGGCCACGGAGATCAAGAGCACATAGCCCTTGTGAGTGGGGGGCATGTCAGTGACTCTGTCTTGTTTTCTTCGAAGAGGGCGAAGAAGGTGGTTAGCTTCTCTGTGAGCGAGACATCGGTGTTCGTGACGTGGCTGGCTCTCACTTTTTAATCCGTGAGTGTCTGGAGTTCCTGCCACACGTGTCTAGTGTCTGAGCCGCTGAATGGCGACTCCACTTGGTTCCCGTACTGTCGTTTTGCTTCTTTGATTGTCTTACGAAGGTCAAAACTGGTCTGTGTTTCCATGTTTATGTTCCCAGTCACCTTGCGTTTTTTTTCACATTTTTTTTTATGTGTGACTGCTGCCATCTATCCACAGTTTGTGGTTGGGATAAGTTGTATTCGTCACAGTAGGAACAACATCCTCTATGAACTTCCTGATGAACCCGAATCACCGAATCAGTGTATACATTGATATTATTCTCAGGAGGTGACCCGGGAACATTCCCCATTCCACGTGATCAAAACAGTCTTGAAGCATAGATTCCGATTGGTCAGACCAACCGTCCAGGGTGCTTCCTGCTTAAGTTTCTGCCTATGGGTGAGGAGGAGCAGGATGCAGGTGTGTTCTGATTTGCCGAAGGCAGGGAGGGGGAGGGCCTTGTAGCCATCCCAGAAGGGAGAGCAACAGTGGTCAAGTCTGTTCTCCCCGCGTGAAGCACAGAAAATGTGTTGAAAGAATTTCGTGGAGCGTTTTCCTCAGATTTCCTTTATTACAGTCCCCCAAGCTACAGAGAAAGTGGCCTCAGGATATGCTGTTTCCAGTTTGCACAAAGTCCAGCGTCCACTGTCGCGGTGTTGGCTTGGGGAGGAATATACACTGCAGGGACAATAACCAAAGAAAATTATCTTGGGAGGTAATTCAATCGGCATTGCCTTGTGAGGTATTCCAGGGGAACGAAACGACTTCCTGTACGTTACCACATTCACACCATGTCTTCTTAATCATGAAACAAATCCCTCCAACTTTTTTTCCCCCTTGAGAGTACTTTCTTCCTGTCCGCTCGACGGATGGGGAACCCCGCTGGCTGAATGGAAGGGGACAATATATCCAGCCGTCACTCCTTTTAAAACAGTGTATGTTACAGTCCCTTAGGTGAGTGCTGCCATTAAGGCAGTAGAGCAAGTAGTCAACCAGATCAAAGAGTCTATAAGTCAGGAACTATGGGATCCATTGTTTGGGATGACCACAGAACACACAATAGAAAAGAGTGAGGGAGAGTGGAGTCAGAGTGATGGTGAGAGAGAGAACAAGAGAGAAGAGAAGGTGGAGAGACACAAGGGAGAGAGAGAGAGAGAGAGAGAGAGAGACAGAGAGAGAGAGAGAGAGAGAGAGAGAGAGAGAGAGAGAGAGAGAGAGAGAGAGAGAGAGAGAGAGAGAGAGAGAGAGAGAGAGAGAGAGAGAGAGAGAGAGAGAGAGAGAGAGAGAGAGAGAGAGAGAGAGAGAGAGACAGAGAGAGAGAGAGAGACAGAGAGAGAGAGAGAGAGAGAGAGAGACAGAGAGAGAGACAGAGAGAGACAGAGACAGAGAGACAGAGAGAGAGAGACAGAGAGAGACAGAGAGAGAAACAGAAAGTGAGGAAACAAAGGGAGGCGTCTCTGAGCGTGTAATAACCTAACAGTTCTGAACCACTGAGCTCATCTCTGTCCTCTGACTCGCTCTCTCTCTCTTCCTGAGGTTCATTCTACGTGATGAGCCGTCGCCCCCATCCTGCTCCTCGTTCCCCTGTATCAACGCTTCCGCCGTCTTCCCACAGAACAGGCTCTGATCGTCTGGATGGTTGGCTGCACCCGGCAGCACTTCTACCACATCAATCAGAAACGCCGCACTTCTCTCCTCTTCTTTTCTCTCATTCTCCTCTCCCCTTTTGAAGCATGGCACCCAGATTGCCCATTAGTGAAGTACCCACCAATCATACTGGAGGATTCAGCTGTGACCCTCTCTGGGTGGTGTAGCAGGGGGCTGCTGCTGTTATACCATAGAAATAGACTGAATAGAACTGACATTCACTTTCAAGTCAAACTGCTTTGGGTTTTTCCCTTCTCTATTTATTATATTTCTACGTACTTGCACCATACCCCTTCTACCGTAGCATACTGTAGCTATGTACCTGCACCCTACCCCTTCTACCGTAGCATACTGTAGCTATGTACCTGCACCCTACCCCTTCTACCGTAGTATACTGTAGCTTTAGGCTTGACTTGAGTCACCGGCAATGAGGCTCTGAGATCCAATTTGTTTGTGCTGAAATGACTTCAATCCCGCTGCCACAGAATATTAGGGACAGTAAATTACTGCTTTCCCCCAGGCGTCTCTCTCTCTCTCTCTCTCTCTCTCTCTCTCTCTCTCTCTCTCTCTCTCTCTCTCTCTCTCTCTCTCTCTCTCTCTCCCGCCTTCTTCAACCATGGTCTTGGGCTCCACAGGGCAGCTCTAGCTCTATCCAACACACCTGGACAATAACAAAGCCCATGACTAGAAGAACTAGGTGGGTTTAACATTTTAGTGGAGAACAACAGTGACATTGCACCTGTTGTGACTGAGAGAAAATGTTTCCTAATAAAGTCAATCTGTTATTCCTATTACTTTTGGTTAGCGGAGAATCAGAAGGATGGACATTTTACGCACAATCCACTGCAATCACTGCAACTATATATTACCTGCACCATGACAACCTGCACCCACAACACCATGACAACCTGCACCATGACAACCTGCACCCACAACACCATGACAACCTGCACCATGACAACCTGCACCATGACAACCTGCACCATGACAACTATATATTACCGGCACCATGACTGTAAGGGTTTTCCTCCTCCTCTACGTCTGAGGAGGAGAAGCGAGAAGGATCGGAGGACCAATGCGCAGCGTGGTAGGTGTCCATGGTTGTTTATTTAAAAAACATAAACTGAACACTATGAATGCAAAAACAATAAACGTGAACAAACTGAAACAGTACCGCGTGGCGATAAACACAGACACGGAAGCAATCACCCACAAAACAACATTGAAACCCAGGCTACCTAAGTATGATTCTCAATCAGAGACAACTAACGACACCTGCCTCTGATTGAGAACCATACTAGGCCGAACACAGAAAACCAACCTAGAAACACAAAACATAGAATTCCCACCCAACTTAGGTCCTGACCAACTAAGACAAACAAATAACACAAGGACTAGGGTCAGAACGTGACAGTACCCCCCCCAAGGTGTGGACTCCGGCATGAAAACCTGAACCTATTGGGGGGGTCTGGGTGGGCATCTGTCCGCGGTGGCAGCTCTGGCGCTGGACGTGGACCCCACTCCACCATAGTCTTAGTCCGCCTCTGTGGCCTCCTAGGAACGGCGACCCTTGCCACCGACCCTGACCTGAGAACACTAATAAATAGGCCCACAGGACTGAGGGACACCCCTGGACTTAGCAAATTCCTCTGGACTGAGGGGCAGCTCAGGACTGAGGGGTAGCTCAGAACTGAGGGGTAGCTCAGGACTGAGGGGTATCTCAGGACTGAGGGGTAGCTCAGGAATGAGAGGTAGCTCAGGACGGAGAGGTAGCTCAGGACTGAGGGGTAGCTCAGGACTGAGGGGTATCTCAGGACTGAGGGGTAGCTCAGGACTGAGGGGCAGCTCAGGACTAAGGGGTAGATCAGGACTGAGAGGTAGCTCAGGACTGAGGGGTATCTCAGGACTGAGGGGTAGCTCAGGACTGAGGGGTAGATCAGGACTGAGAGGTAGCTCAGGACTGAGGGGTAGCTCAGGACTGAGGGGTAGCTCAGGACTGAGGGGTAGCTCAGGACTGAGGGGTAGCTCAGGACTGAGGGGTAGCTCAGGACTGAGGGGTAGCTCAGGACTGAGGGGTATCTCAGGACTGAGGGGTAGCTCAGGACTGAGAGGTAGCTCAGGACTGAGGGGTAGCTCAGGACTGAGGGGTAGCTCAGGACTGAGGGGTAGCTCAGGACTGAGGGGTATCTCAGGACTGAGGGGTATCTCAGGACTGAGGGGTAGCTCACGACTGAGGGGTAGCTCAGGACTGAGGGGTAGCTCAGGACTGAGGGGTAGCTCAGGACTGAGGGGTAGCTCAGGACTGAGGGGTAGCTCAGGACTGAGGGGTAGCTCAGGACTGAGGGGTATCTCAGGACTGAGGGGTATCTCAGGACTGAGAGGTAGCTCAGGACTGAGGGGTAGCTCAGGACTGAGGGGTATCTCAGGACTGAGGGGTATCTCAGGACTGAGGGGTATCTCAGGACTGAGGGGTATCTCAGGACTGAGGGGTATCTCAGGACTGAGGGGTAGCTCAGGCTGGTTGACGGCTCTGGCAGCTCCTGGCTGGTTGACGGCTCTGGCAGCTCCTGGCTGGTTGACGGCTCGGGCAGCTCCTGGCTGACTGACGGCTCGGGCAGCTCCTGACTGACTGGCGGCTCTGGCAGCTCCTGACTGGCTGACGGCTCTGGCAGCTCCTGGCTGACTGACGGCTCTGGCAGCTCCTGACTGACTGACGGCTCTGGCAGCTCCTGACTGGCTGACGGCTCTGGCAGCTCCTGGCTGGTTGACGGTTCTGGCAGCTCCTGGCTGACTGGCGGCTCTGGCAGCTCCTGGCTGGCTAGCAGCTCCTGTCTGTCCAGCGCTGCTAGAGCCTTCCTCCTCTCCAGCGCCACCAGATTCTCCCGTCTCTCCAGAGCTGCTAGAGTCTCCCGTCTCTCCAGAGCTGCTAGGCCCCCGACCTGTCCTGAGCCACCAGAGCCGCCAGTCTGTCCTGAGCCGCCAGAGCCGCCAGTCTGTCCTGAGCCACCAGAGCCGCTAGTCTGTCATGAGCGCCAGTCTGTCTATGTTAGTTGCTTGTGTCAGCACAGTTCTTATAGTTTCACGGTCGTTTTTCATTTATTGTTTTGTATTCAGTGTTCAGTGCTTTCTTCAATTAAAATATCATCATGAACACATACCACGCTGCATTTTGGTCCGCTTCTTACGACGATCGTGACAATGACAACCTGCAGCCACAACACCATGACAACCTGCACCCACAACACCATGACAACCTGCACCCATAACACAATGACAACCTGCACTCACAACACCATGACAACCTGCACCAACAACACCATGACAACATACACCCACAACAACATGACAACCTGCACCCACAACACCATAACAGACTCAGCAGTGATGAGAGGAAGAGAGAGAGAGAGAGAGAGAGAGAGAGAGAGAGAGAGAGAGAGAGAGGAAGAGGCAGAGAGAGGGTGAGGAAGACAGAGATAAACACAGAGAGAGAGTGAGCGAGAGACGAGAGAGAGAGAACCGGCCTCTTACTTATCTCAGTAGTATATAGATGTTTGTTTGGTCGTTGCTGTTTTTGAAATATTGAAATAATACCCTTAATGTGGTTCTCCAAACGGTTTCCCTACTGTAATACACACGGGACAAATCATTATTTTTATGGTAATACAGATTGTACATTTCAACTAAATTGTTTTAAAAAAGCTTGACAATTCTCAAACGTGAGTAATTTCCAGCTCTTGTGCAAACGATTCGTAGACTTTTAGACTCCATGGAGTTTACACAACACGTTCTCTCAGTCTGCAGAATCAGACCTTCATCCACGTTCTCTCAGTCCTGAGAATTAGATCTTCATCCACGTTCTCTCAGTCTGCAGAATTAGATCTTCATCCACGTTCTCTCAGTCCCGAGAATTAGATCTTCATCCACGTTCTCCAAACGTCAAATGTCCAAGTTGCTCCAAATGTCAAATTTCGACGTTGTTTTTGTTCTCTTACTGTTCTGTATCGCTCCATTTCAAAAGTTTTATTTAAGATGTCATTTAAATATGTCCACAGTTTCAGCTCCCCTCAGGTTCTCTGGCAGCTATTCCAGAGACTGGGGCATAGTAACTAAAGGCTGGGGGCATAGTAACTAAAGGCACCTCTCCATGCCCCTTGGTCCCCCTCAGGTTCTCTGGCAGCTATTCCAGAGGCTGGGGGCATAGTAACTAAAGGCTGGGGGCATAGTAACTAAAGACTGGGGGAATAGTAACTAAAGGCTGGGGGCATAGTAGCTAAAGGCTGGGGACATAGTAACTAAAGGCTGGGGACATAGTCACTAAAGGCTGGGGGCATAGTAACTAAAGGATGGGGGCATAGTCACTAAAGGATGGGGGCATAGTAAATAAAGGCTGGGGGCATAGTAACTAAAGGATGGGGTCATAGTAACTAAAGGCTGGGGACATAGTAACGAAAGGCTGGGGGGATAGTAACTAAAGGCTGCCTCTCCATGCCTCTTGGCTCCCATCAGGTTGTCTGGCAGACTATTCCAGAGGCTGGGGGCATAGTAACTAAAGGATGGGGGCATAGTAACTAAAGGATGGGGGCATAGTAACTAAAGGCTGGGGGCATAGTAACTAAAGGACGGGGGACTAGTAACTAAAGGATGGGGGGATAGTAACTAAAGGCTGTCTCTCCATGCCTTTTGGTCCCCCTCAGGTTCTCTGGCAGGTTATTCCAGAGGCTGGATCCACAGACTGTTCGAATGAGGACCTGAGTCCTAGGACCATGCCTCAGGACCACCTGGCATGATGTCTCCTTGCTGTCCTTGCTAACCCCAGTCCACCTGACCATGCTGCTGCTCCAGTTTCAAATGTTCTGCCTGTGATTATTATTATTTGACCATGCTGGTCATTTATGAACATTTGAACATCTTGACCATGTTCTGTTATAATCTCCACCCGGCACAGCCAGAAGAGGACTGGCCACCCGACAGAGCCTGGTTCCTCTCTAGGTTTCTTCCTAGTTTTTGGGCTGTCTAGGGAGTTTTTCCTAGCCACCGTGCTTCTACACATGCATTGCTTGCTGTTTGGGGTTTTAGGCTGGGTTTCTGTACAGCACTTTGAGATATTAGCTGATGTACATTTGATTTGATTTGATTCTGGGGGCATAATAACTAAAGGCTGGAGGCAGAGTAACTAAAGGCTGGGGGCATAGTAACTAAAGGCAGCATAGTAACTAAAGCATAGTAACTAAAGGCTGGGGGCATAGTAACTAAAGGCTGGGGGCATAGTAACTAAAGGCTGGGGCATAGTAACTAAAGGCTGGGGGCATAGTAACTAAAGGCGGAGGGCATAGTAACTAAAGGCTGGGGGCATAGTAACTAAAGGATGGGGGCATAGTAACTAAAGGCTGGGGGCATAGTAACTAAAGGCTAACTAAAGGATGGGGGCATAGTAACTAAAGGCTGGGGGCATAGTAACTAAAGGCTGGGGGCATAGTAACTAAAGGCTGGGGGCATAGTAACTAAAATGATAAAGGCTGAGGGCATAGTAACTAAAGGCTGGGGGCATAGTAACTAAAGGCTGGGGGCATAGTAAGGCTGGGGGCATAGTAACTAAAGCATAGTAACTAAAGGCTGGGGGCATAGTAACTAAAGGCTGGGGGCATAGTAACTAAATGATGGGGCCATAGTAACTTAAGGCTGCGGGCATAGTAACTAAAGGCTGGAGGCATAGTAACTAAAGGCTGGGGGCATAGTAACTAAATGATGGGGCCATAGTAACTTAAGGATGCCTCTCCATGCCTCTCAGTCCGAGGACCTGAGGGACCAACTGGGTAAATAACTTAAAAGCATATCTGACATGTATTGAGGTGCACAATCATGGATTGATTTAAAAAACAAGAAGAATCTTAAACTGCATTTTAAAACTCACAGGGAGCCAGTGAGAAGACCTTAAAACCGGTATAATGTGTTCTCTCTGTCTGGTCTTGGTCAGTACCCGAGCTGCAGCATTCTGTATGTTTTGCAGTTGACAAATGGATTTCTTGGGTAGACCAGACAGGAGAGCACTACAGCAGTCAACCTGCTTGTAATAAAAGCGATGAGTCTCTCTGTATCAGCATGAGAGGGAAACGGACGCACCTTGGCAATGTTCCTCAGGTGGTAAAAAGCTATTTTGATCACATTCCTAATGTGTGATTTGAAATTGAGTTCAGAATCTAAAATAACACTAGGTTTTTTACCTGGGGTTTTATCTTTATTGCCCGTGAATTAAACTGTACGGCCAGAATCTCTCTCCGTACTTTGGCTCCAACAATAACTACCTCGGTCTTGTTTTGATTTAGCTGGAGGAAGTTGTGTGAGGAGGGTGTTCCTGGAGCAGCTGGGAAAGGCACTTGTAACCCCACACATTCAAAGAAGGGAGCGCCTCCCCCGCACAGCAGCCTCTGCAGCGCTTGTGAAAGCTGTTCAGGGGGCTGAATCTTGTTCTGATCCACCTGAGGCTGCAGCTGGGACAGGCAAGAGGAGGAGATGCCAATTCTGCCCCCCCCCCCAAAGAAGGACTGTAAAACAAATACTATGTGGTGCACATGTGAGAAATACATCTGCAAAGTCCATGCATGCTGTCCTACATGTGTTAATTAGAGTTGATTGATTTATGTTCTTCACGTTTTTCTTTTGTATCTATTGTCTTATTTTATTTTTATTGTTGTTGTTTACATACCTTGTGGGTGGGGGCAATGATCTAAAAAAATGTAGAAGACTACTATTTTGTTGTTGAATTCTTTATTGTCCACCTGTGGTAAATTCAATTGATTGGACATGATTTTGAAATGCACACATCTGGTCGCACAGTTGACAGTGCATGTCAGATCAAAAACCAGTCCATGAGGTCAAAAGGAATTGTCCGTTGAGCTCCGAGACAAGATTGTGTTGAGGCACAGATCTGGGGAAGGATACCAACACATTTCTGCCGCATTGAAGGTCCCCAAGAACACAGTGGCCTCCATTAAAAAAAAGTTTGGAACCACCAAGACTTTTCCCAGAGCTGGCCGTCCGGCCAAACTGAGCAATCTGGGGAGAAGGGCCTTGGTCAGGGAGGTGACCAAGAAGCCGATGGTCACTCTGACAGAGCTCCAGAGTTCCTCGGTGGAGATGGGAGAACATTCCAGAAGGACAATCATCTCTGTAGCACGCCATCAAGCAGGCCTGTATGGTAGATGGAAGCCACTCCCCAGTAAAAAGCACAAGACGGCCCACTTGGAGTTTGCCAAAAGGCACCTAAAGAAATCTCAGACCATGAGAAACACTTTTCTCTGATCCGATGAAGCCAAGATTGAACTCTTTGGCCTGAATGCCAAGCATCACGTCTGGAGGAAACCTGGCACAATCCCTACGGTGAAGCATGACAGCATCATTCTGTGGGGATTCTTTTCAGCGGCAGGGACTGAGAGACTAGTCAGGGTTAAGGAAAAGACGATTGGAGAAAAGTACAGAGAGTTCCTTAATGAAAACCTGCTCCAGAGTGCTCAGCTCCTCAGTCTAGGGTGAAGGTTCACCTTCCAACAGGACAAGAACTACGTACACAGCCAAGACAGTGCAGGTGTGTCTTCGGGACATCTCTCTAAATGTCCTTGATTGGCCCAGCCAGAGCCCAGACTTGATCGAACATCTGTGGAGAGACATGAAAATAGCTGTGCAGTGACGCTCCCCATCCAACCTGACAGCAGTTTTTAGTACAGTGGGGAAAGTGTCTGAAAAAGGGAGTGATTAACAATAGCTTGCACTTCTTCAGAGATGCTATTAAAAACTGTTTTGAAGAAGGTGGCTTGAGAAGGCAAGTAGAGGGTTTAAGTTGTGATGTCACTTTCCTGAGCATGTCTGTGTCAACCAGGGAAGATAACTCCATAGTGCCTTTGCATGGTAGACTAGGGCACATATCATCAACCTTGTCATCGGGTCTTACTTGACTGATACCCAGCCTAATATTGGTAATCTTATCTCTGAAATTTGCCACACATTTTTTTAAAAATATTTTTTATTTATTTTTATTTTATTTTACTAGGCAAGTCAATTAAGAACAAATTCTTATTTTCAATGATGGCCTAGGAAGAGTGGGTTAACTGCCTGTTCAGGGGCAGAACAACAGATTTGTACTTTGTCAGCTCGGGGATTTGAACTTGCAACCTTTCGGTTACTAGTCCAACGCTCTAACCACTAGGCTACCTGCCCTAACCGCCACGTTCATCACATTTAAATTTAAAGGGTTCACATAGGTTTGCGGGGGGTAGGATTTATCAGGCCATTTACACTTGTGTGTGTAAGGTAGTACACTTTGATTTAATTTGATTTGGTAGGATTTATTAGGCTTCAATGGTGGAGAAGATAACTTCTTCTGATTATTATCAAGTTAGAAAAATGAGCCCGTCTCACACCAAAAATAAAGGAAAAAACAGCTGGGATCAATCACACAACCCTTCCAAAGTCATAGGATTACACTCATCCACAAGCCATGGCCGCAATACTTCATGGTTGTAGCACTCACTGTTGCCCCTAGTGGCCAGTATGAAGGCATTTCCTGACGTCCTCAGGACATGGATAGACGTCCAATTTCGACCTGGCTGAGTTTACAATGGGGACATAGAGAAGATCACATGAATGTCTTCTCAAACACTCACAGCTTTGTGTCGTTCCACAAAACAAATTAAAACATATTCAAAAACAAAATATCTTCTGAATAATATTAAAGCCTCCTTGGTAGTAACTGCATTCAAGCCAAAATAAAGAAGAACAGACTCTGAGTGTTTGATGACGTTTTTCTCTTTTCCTTCTGATATGTGGAAAGGAAGTCTTAGTAGATTAAGGAGAAAGGGATTGAAACTGTCACAGGTTTTTTTTTCATCTCTCCCTCCCTCCCTCACACACACACACACGCACTCACTCCACGCACGCACGCACACCACACACACACACACACACACACACACACACACACACACACACACACACACACACACACACACACACACACACACACACACACCCTACTCTTTCTTCGATTCAGAGCCTCAGCATAACAAGCTTTACAGGGAAACCATCAAGCCTCTTGAGTAAATATTTTCCTTTCACACTTTGTCATCAAAAATGGCATATTGTATATTTCTTCTTCTTTCCTTTAGCTCTCTGAGGATATAGTTTTCTGTCATCCTCAGAGATCCCTTCTTCTTTTCTTTAGCCCTCTGAGGATATAGTTTTCTGTCATCCTCAGAGATCCCTTCTTCTTTTCTTTAGCCCTCTGAGGATATAGTTTTCTGTCATCCTCAGAGATCCCTTCTTCTTTCCTTTAGCCCTCTGAGGATATTGTTGTCTGTCATCCTCAGAGATCCCTTCTTCTTTCCTTTAGCCCTCTGAGGATATTGTTGTCTGTCATCCTCAGAGATCCCTTCTTCTTTTCTTTAGCCCTCTGAGGATATAGTTTTCTGTCATCCTCAGAGATCCCTTCTTCTTTCCTTTAGCCCTCTGAGGATATTGTTGTCTGTCATCCTCAGAGATCCCTTCTTCTTTTCTTTAGCCCTCCGAGGATTTTGTTTTCTGTCGTCCTCAGAGATCCCATCTTCTTTTCTTTAGCCCTCTGAGGATATAGTTTTCTGTCATCCTCAGAGATCCCTTCTTCTTTTCTTTAGCCCTCTGACGATATTGTTTTCTGTCATCCTCAGAGATCCCTTCTTCTTTTCTTTAGCCCTCCGAGGATTTCTTCTTCTGTCGTCCTCAGAGATCCCATCTTCTTTTCTTTCTCCCAATAGAGAGCTGTAATAAATAATCTACTGCTATCTCCTGGAGAGAGAAACAGCCTATGGTATTGATTTATGGGGAGGAGAAACATCAAGCCTCAATTAGGCATTTCTATGCTGCCTGGGAACATTGGTCCAGTGCTTGAGAAGAGCTATTCAATCAATTCACAAAGGTATGTGGACACCGTCTTGTCGAACATCTGATTCCAAAATGTTTTAATTTAACTAGGCAAGTCAATTATTATTTACTATGAAGGCCTACCGGGGAACAGTGGGTTAACTGCATTGTTCAGGGGTAGAAGGACAGATTTTTACCTTGTCAGCTCGGGAATTCGATCCAGCAACCCAACGCTCTAACCACGAGGCTAAGTGCCACCCCAACACTCTAACCACTAGGCTACCTGCCGCCCCAACACTCTAACCACTAGGCTACCTCCCGGCCCAACACTCTAACCACTAGGCTACCTGCCGCCCCAACGCTCTAACCACTAGGATAAGTGCCGCCCCAACAATCTAACCACTAGGCTACCTGCCGCCCAACGCTCTAACCACTAGGCTAAGTGCCGCCCCAATGCTCTAACCACTAGGCTACCTGCCGCCCCAACGAGGCTAAGTTGTCTAACCACTAGGCTGTGCCACCCCAACGCTCTAACCACTAGGCTAAGTGCCGCCCCAATGCTCTAACCACTAGGCTACCTGCCGCCCCCAACGCTCTAACCACTAGGCTTGCTGGCCCAACACTCTAACCACTAGGCTACCTGCCCCCCAACGAGGCTATGCCGGCCCAACACTCTAACCACTAGGCTACCTTCTAACCACTAGGCTACCTGCCGCCCCAACTCTCTAACCACTAGGCTACCTGCCGCCCCAACTCTTAACCACTAGGTGTTGGTCCGCCCCAACTCTCTAACCACTAGGCTACCTCCCGGCCCAACACTCTAACCACTAGGAGCCCCAACGCTCTAACCACTAGGATAAGTGCCGCCCCAACAATCTAACCAAGGCTACCTGCCGCCCCTCTAACCACTATGCTCCCCAATGAGGCTACCTGCCGCCCCAACGCTCTAACCACTAGGCTAAGTGCCGCCCCAACGCTCTAACCACTAGGCTAATTGCCACCCCAATTTAACCATAGGAGAGGGCCGACCCCAAACGCTCTAACCACTAAAAGTCGCCCCAATGCTAACCACTAGGAAGGCATTTCTAACCACTTGCTACCTGCCTGGGAACACATTGGCCCCAACTCTAACCACTAGGCTACCTGCCGGAAGAGCTACCTGCCGCCCCAACTCTAACCACTACAGGCTACCTGCCGCCCCAACTCTAACCACTAGGCTCCTTCCGCCCCAATGACAACCAAGCTAAGTTCCGCCCCAATGCTCTAACCATCAGGCTACCTGCCGCCCCAACGCCAACCACTAGGCTAAGTGCCGCCCCAACGCTCTAACCACTAGGCTAAGTGCCACCCCAACGCTCTAACCACTAGGCTAACACGCTCTAACCACTAGGATTCCCCAATGTTTTAATTTAGGCTAGTGGCCCAAGTCTAAATTACCTATTTAGGCTACCTGCCGCCCCAAGGCCTAACCACCAGGCTACCTGGCCCAACACTCTAACCACAGGCTACCTGCCGCCCCAACATCTGTTCCAGGCTACCTGCCGGGTAGAAGGCTACCTGCCGCCCCAACTCTCTAACCACTAGGCTAACTGCCGCCCCAACGCTCTAACCACTAGGCTACCTGCCGGCCCAACACTCTAACCACTAGGCTACCTGCCGCCCCAACGCTCTAACCACTAGGCTACCTGGGCCCAACACTCTAACCACTAGGCTACCTGCCAACGCTCTAACCACTAGGCTACCTGCCGCCCCCAACCTCTAACCACTAGGCTACCTGCCGGCCCTACACTAGGCTACCTGCCGCCCCAACGCTCTAACCACTAGGCTACCTGCCGCCCCAACTCTCTAACCACTACACCTGCCGGCCCAACACTCTAACCACTAGGCTACCTGCCGCCCCCAACGCTCTAACCACTAGGCTACCTGCCGCCCCAAATCTAACCACTAGGCTACCTGCCCCAACGCTCTAACCAGACAACCTGCCGCCCAACTCTCTAACCACTAGGCTACCTGCCGGCCCTACACTCTAACCACTAGGCTACCTGCCGGCCCTACACTCTAACCACTAGGCTACCTGCCGCCCCAACGCTCTAACCAGCAGGCTACCTGCCGCCCCAACTCTCTAACCACTAGGATACCTGCCGGCCCAACACTCTAACCACAGGCTACCTGCCGCCCCAACGCTCTAACCACTAGGCTACCTGCCGCCCCACTCTCTAACCACAGGCTACCTGCCGGCCCTACACTCTAACCACTAGGCTACCTGCCGCCCCAACGCTCTAACCACAGGCTACCTGCCGCCCCAACTCTCTAACCACTAGGCTACCTGCCCCAACGCTAACCACTAGGCTACCTGCCGCCCCAACTCTCTAACCACTAGGCTACCTGCCGGGCCCCACACTCTAACCACTAGGCTAACTGCCGCCCCAACTCTCTAACCACAGGCTACCTGCCGCCCCAACTCTCTAACCACTAGGCTACCTGCCGCCCCAACGCCTAACCACTAGGCTACCTGCCGGCCCTACACTCTAACCATTAGGCTACCTGCCGGCCCTACACTCTAACCATTAGGCTAACTGCCGCCCCAACTCTCTAACCACTAGGCTACCTGCCGCCCCAACTCTCTAACCACTAGGCTACCTGCCGCCCCAACGCTCTAACCACTAGGCTACCTGCCTGCCGCCCCCAACGCTCTAACCACTAGGCTACCTGCCGGCCCTACACTCTAACCATTAGGCTAAGTGCCGCCCCAAGGGCATTAACATGGTGTTGGTCCCCCCTTTTGCTGCTGTAACACTTCTGAGGAGGCTTTCCATTAGATTTTGGAACATTGTTGCGGGCACTTGGTTCCATTTAGTCACAAGAGCGTTAGTGAGGTCACAAAGGTGTAATTTGGGGTTGAGGTCAGGGCTCTCTGCAGGCTACTCAAGTTCTTCCACACCGATCTTGACAAACCATTTCTGTATGGACCTCGCTTTGTGCACGGGGGAATTGTCATGCTGAAACAGGAGAGGGCCTTCCCCAAACTGTTGCCACAAAAAGTCGGAAGCACCAGAATCTTCTAGAATGTCATTGTATGTTGTAGCATTAAGACTTCCCTTCACTGGAACTAAGGGACCTAGCCTGAACCCTGAAAAACAACCCCACACCATTATTCCTCCTCCACCAAACATTACAGTTGGCACTATACATTGGGGCAGGTAGAGTTCTCCTGACATCCAGCAAACACAGATTCGTCCATCAGACTGCAAGATGGTAAAGTGTGGTTCAATACTCCAGAGATTGCGTTTCCACTGCTTTAGAGTTCAATGGCGGTTAGCTTTACACCACTCCAGCAGACACTTGGCATTGCACATGGTGATCTTAGGCTTGTGTGCGGCTGCTCGGCCATGGAAACCCATTTCATGAAGCTCCTAACAAACAGTTATTCTGCTGACGTTGCTTCCAGAGGCAGTTTGGAACTCAGTAGTGAGTGTTGCAACCGAGGACAGACAATTTTTGGCGTTAAGTACTTCAGCACTCGGCGGTCTGTGAGCTTGTGTGGCCTACCTCTTCGCGGCTGAGACGTTGTTGCTCCTAGACGGTTCCACTTCACAATAACAACACTTACAGTTGACCGAGGAGCTCTAGCAGGGCAGACATTTGACAAACTAACTAGTTGGAAAGGTGGCATCCTATGACTTTGAACATTGCTGAGCTCTTCAGTAAGGCCATTCTACTGCCAATTTTTGTCTATGGTGTGTGCTGTGTGCTCAAATTTTAACGGGTGTCCTTTTGTATTATATGGTTTATGTATTTAGCAGTTGGCAACGTGATGTATCGCCCCTGGAGGGAGTGGAAATTAGCTATTAGGAAAGGTGGCTATCTACCTCACATGGAGTTTGTTACTTGGTGCCTTGGTGGGTTTAGTGACAAAGTAGCCCAGCATTGGAGATTGTAGGCTAGGATCCATCAGCCAGCCTGTAGTCCAGCAGCCACCGATCCATCCATCCATGGATAGCTGTTGGCCATCCATCCAACTGGCCAACAGCTATCCATCCAGCTGGCCAACAGCTATCCATCCATCCTTCCAGCTGGCCAACAGCTATCCATCCATCCATCCATCCAGCTGGCCAACATCTATCCATCCATCCATTCATCCAGCTGCTGGCCAACATCTATCCATCCATCCATCCAGCTGGCCAACAGCTATCCATCCATCCAGCTGGCCAAAATCTATCCATCCATCCATCCAGCTGACCAACAGCTATCCATCCATCCATCCATCCATCCATCCATCCATCCATCCATCCATCCATCCATCCATCCATCCATCCATCCATCCAATATCAACATACAGTAGTAGCTCTTACTGCAAATACAACGTTCTCAACAACAACAAGCCATCTTTAAACCTTCGAAGCCTGGTGAGCATCAAGGCTCCTTATCATACATATTCATCACATCGCATCTAAATGTCCTCCACCTCCTCCTCTTCTTCCCTGCTCCCTGTTAACAGAGGCTATAAACGTGGGTGAGAGCCCTGAAGGATGGAGGAGGGAGGGGAGGGCGGGAGGAAGGGGGGAGTGAGGGAGGGAGGGAGGGAGGGAGGGAGGGAGGGAGCAGACTAGGTGGACAGAGGGATAGAAGCAGGTATGGTAATAAATCAAGCAAGTGAGGGGAACGAGGTAGGGAAAAAGGGAGAGGAGAGGAGACATGGACGAGGAGAAGAACAGTTAAAGTAGCCAGAAACAGGAATGGGAGAGAAGGTAAGGATGGGAGGAGGGAGAGATGGGGATTGGAGGAGCAGAGAGATGAGAATGAAGAGGAGATGAGAATGGGAGGAGCAGAGATGAGAATGGGAGGAGCAGACAGGTGGTGATGGGAGGAGCAGACAGGAGGTGATGGGAGGAGCGGATGAGGGAGGGGATGGAAGGAGCAGACAGGAGGGGTTGGGAGGAGCAGACAGGAGGGGATGGGAGGAGTGGAGAGATGGGGATGGGAGGAGTGGAGAGATGAGAATGGGAAGAGCAGAGAGATGAGAATGGGAGGAGCAGAGAGATGAGAATGGGAGGAGCAGAGAGATGAGAATGGGAAGAGCAGAGAGATGAGAATGGGAGGAGAAGAGAGATGAGAATGGGAGGAGCAGAGAGATGGTGATGGGAGGAGTGGAGAGATGGGGATGGGAGGAGCGGACAGGAAGGAGCGGACAGGAGGGGATGGGAGGAGCAGAGAGATGAGAATGGGAGGAGCAGACAGGTGGTGATGGGAGGAGCAGAGATGAGAATGGGAGGAGCAGACAGGTGGTGATGGGAGGAGCAGACAGGAGGTGATGGGAGGAGCAGAGAGATGAGAATGGGAGGAGCAGACAGGTGGTGATGGGAGGACAGACAGGAGGTGATGGGAGGAGCAGAGAGATGAGAATGGGAGGAGCAGACAGGTGGTGATGGGAGGAGCAGACAGGAGGTGATGGGAGGAGCAGAGAGATGAGAATGGGAGGAGCAGACAGGTGGTGATGGGAGGAGCAGAGAGATGAGAATGGGAGGAGCAGACAGGTGGTGATGGGAGGAGTGGAGAGATGGGGATGGGAGGAGCGGACAGGAGGGGATGGGAGGAGCGGACAGGAAGGAGCGGACAGGGAGGGGATGGGAGGAGTACCCATGTCAACATTCAGACAGGTGGTGATGGGAGGAGCAGAGAGATGAGAATGGGAGGAGCAGACAGGTGGTGATGGGAGGAGCAGACAGGAGGTGATGGGAGGAGCAGAGAGATGAGAATGGGAGGAGCAGACAGGTGGTGATGGGAGGAGCAGAGAGATGAGAATGGGAGGAGCAGACAGGTGGTGATGGGAGGAGCAGACAGGAGGTGATGGGAGGAGCAGACAGATGAGAATGGGAGGAGCAGACAGGTGGTGATGGGAGGAGCAGACAGGAGGGGATGGGAGGAGCAGACAGGTGGTGATGGGAGGAGTGGACAGGAGGGGATGGCAGGAGCAGACAGGAGGGGTTGGGAGGAGCAGACAGGAGGGGTTGGGAGGAGCGGACAGGAGGGGTTGGGAGGAGCAGACAGGAGGGGTTGGGAGGAGCAGACAGGAGGGGTTGGCAGGAGCAGACAGGAGGGGATGGGAGGAGCAGACAGGAGGGGATGGGAGGAGCGGACAGGAGGGTTGTCAACATTCAGGAGGAGCAGACAGGAGGGGATGGGAGGATGGACAGGAGGGGATGGCAGGAGCAGACAGGAGGGGTTGGGAGGAGCAGACAGGAGGGGATGGGAGGAACAGACAGGAGGGGTTGGGAGGAGCAGACAGGAGGGGTTGGGAGGAGCGGACAGGAGGGGTTGGGAGGAGCAGACAGGAGGGTTGGGAGGAGCAGACAGGAGGGGTTGGGAGGAGCAGACAGGAGGGGTTGGGAGGAGCAGACAGGAGGGGATGGGAGGAGCAGACAGGAGGTGATGGGAGTCAAGCGGACAGGAGAGGTTGGGAGGAGCAGACAGGAGGGGATGGGAGGAGCGGACAGGAGCGGACAGGAGAGGATGGGAGGAGCGGACAGGAGGGGATGGGAGGAGCAGACAGGAGGGGATGGGAGGAGCATTCAGGAGGGGATGGGAGGAGCAGACAGGAGGGGATGGGAGGAGCAGACAGGAGGTGATGGGAGGAGTGGACAGGAGGGGATGGCAGGAGCAGACAGGAGGGGTTGGGAGGAGCAGACAGGAGGGGTTGGGAGGAGCGGACAGGAGGGGTTGGGAGGAGCAGACAGGAGGGGTTGGGAGGAGCAGACAGGAGGGGTTGGGAGGAGCAGACAGGAGGGGTTGGGAGGAGCAGACAGGAGGGGATGGGAGGAGCGGACAGGAAGGAGCGGACAGGAGGGGATGGGAGGAGCAGACAGGGAGGATGGGAGGAGCAGACAGGAGGGGATGGGAGGAGCAGACAGGAGGGGATGGGAGGAGCAGACAGGAGGGGATGGGAGGAGCGGACAGGAGGGGATGGAAGGAGCAGACAGGAGGTGATGGGAGGAGCAGACAGGGGGGGATGTGAGGAGCAGACAGGAGGGGATGGGAGGAGCGGACAGGAGGGATGTGAGGAGCAGACAGGAGGTGAAGGGAGGAGCAGACAGGAGGGGATGTGAGGAGCGGAAGGAGGGGATGGGAGGAGCAGACAGGAGGGGATGGGAGGAGCAGACAGGAGGGGATGGGAGGAGCATTCAGGAGGGGATGGAAGGAGCAGACAGGAGGTGATGGGAGGAGCAGACAGGAGGGGATGGGAGGAGCAGACAGGGGGAGGGGATGGGAGGAGCAGACAGGAGGGGATGGGAGGAGCGGACAGGAGGGGATGGGAGGAGCAGATTCAGGAGGGGATGTGAGGAGGGGACCAAAGGGGATGGGAGGAGCAGACAGGAGGGGATGGGAGGAGTCAAGATTCAGGAGGGGATGGGAGGAGCAGACAGGAGGGGATGGGAGGAGCAGACAGGAGGGGATGGGAGGAGCAGACAGGAGGGTTGGGAGTCAGACAGGAGGGGTTGGGAGGAGGGGACCAAAGGGGATGGGAGGAGTCAAGACAGGAGGGGATGGGAGGAGCGGACAGGAGGTGATGGGAGGAGCGGACAGGATGGGATGGGAGGAGCAGACAGGAGGGGTTGGGAGGAGCAGACAAAGGGGTGGGAGTAGTGGAAGAACAGGATGGGAGGAATTGGGGGTGGCATGGATGAGCTTAGATGAAGGGGTAGAGTGAGGGAAACAAGGAGGGAGAAGAGGAGGTGAGTCAGAGAAGGATATGAGCTGGGTGATGGATGATGGGGGAGGGGTGAATGGACGACAGGGAGGGAGGGATGGATGACTGGAGGGAGGGATGGATGGATGACTGGAGGGAGGATGGATGGATGACAGGAGGGGAGGGATGGATGGATGACGGGAGGGAGGGAGGGATGGATGGATGACGGGAGGGATGGATGGATGACTGGAGGGAGGGTAGGAAGGGAGGGAGGGATGGATGGATGACAGGAGGGATGGATGGATGACAGGAGGAGGGAGGAAGGGATGGATGACGGGAGGGATGGATGACTGGAGGGAGGGTAGGAAGGGAGGGAGGGAGGGATGACTGGAGGGAGGGATGGATGGATGACGGGAGTGATGGATGGATGACTGGAGGGAGGGTAGGAAGGGAGGGAGGGATGACTGGAGGGAGGGAGGGAGGGAGGGAGGGAGGGAGGGAGGGAGGGATGACTGGAGGGTGGGAGGGAGGGTAGAAAAAGGAGGAGGATAGCTGGTGGAGGTTATGAGCTGAGTGTTTGCCCTTCAGGTGACCCTGTGGAGGAGGAAGGTTGTCGGCATGACAGGGAGGCTTTTCCCTGCTGTGATGTGATGTGATGTGATGTGATGTGTGTGTGTGTGTGTGTGTGTGTGTGTGTGTGTGTGTGTGTGTGTGTGTGTGTGTGTGTGTGTGTGTGTGTGTGAGTGTGTGTGTGCTGGGTATTATGAAAGAGATCAGTGGGTGCAGAGCAGCAGTAAAGATGGATAATAAAAACTCTTATGCTGCAGGCTCACACACACACACACAAACACACAAATTCACACACACACACACACACACACAACACACACACAGTATGTCAACATTCACACACACACACACACACACACACACACACACACACACATGAACTCACACACACACAGGAACACACACACACACACCACACACACACACACGAACTCACACACACACACACACACACACACACACACACACACACACACACACACACACACACACACACACACACACACACACACACACACACACACACACACACATGAACTCAACACACACACACACACACACACACACACACACACACACACACACACACACACACACACACACACACACTCACTTCGCTCCAAATGATGGTCAATCGTTGTTCATGTTTGATGTGCGAGTACAGGAATACTTGCAGTATGTCAACATTCAGGAAGGTGTACAGTATGTCAACATTCAGGAAGGTGTACAGTATGTCAACATTCAGGAAGGCTTGCAGCATGTCAACATTCAGGAAGGTGTACAGTATGTCAACATTCAGGAAGGTGTACAGTATGTCAACATTCAGGAAGACTTACAGTATGTCAACATTCAGGAAGGTGTACAGTATGTCAACATTCAGGAAGGCTTGCAGTATGTCAACATTCAGGAAGGTGTACAGTATGTCAACATTCAGGAAGGTGTACAGTATGTCAACATTCAGGAAGGTGTACAGTATGTCAACATTCAGGAAGGCTTGCAGTATGTCAACATTCAGGAAGGCTTGCAGTATGTCAACATTCAGGAAGGTGTACAGTATGTCAACATTCAGGAAGGCTTGCAGTATGTCAACATTCAGGAAGGCTTGCAGTATGTCAACATTCAGGAAGGTGTACATTATGTCAACATTCAGGAAGGCTTGCAGTATGTCAACATTCAGGAAGGTGTACAGTATGTCAACATTCAGGAAGGTGTACAGTATGTCAACATTCAGGAAGGTGTACAGTATGTCAACATTCAGGAAGGTGTACAGTATGTCAACATTCAGGAAGGTGCACAGTATGTCAACATTCAGGAAGGCTTGCAGTATGTCAACATTCAGGAAGGTGTACAGTATGTCAACATTCAGGAAGGCTTGCAGTATGTCAACATTCAGGAAGGTGTACAGTATGTCAACATTCAGGAAGGGTGCACAGTATGTCAACATTCAGGAAGGCTTGCAGTATGTCAACATTCAGGAAGGTGTACAGTATGTCAACATTCAGGAAGGCTTGCAGTATGTCAACATTCAGGAAGGTGTACAGTATGTCAACATTCAGGAAGGTGTACAGTATGTCAACATTCAGGAAGGCTTGCAGTATGTCAACATTCAGGAAGGTGTACAGTATGTCAACATTCAGGAAGGTGTACAGTATGTCAACATTCAGGAAGGTGTACAGTATGTCAACATTCAGGAAGGCTTGCAGTATGTCAACATTCAGGAAGGTGTACAGTATGTCAACATTCAGGAAGGTGTACAGTATGTCAACATTCAGGAAGGTGTACAGTATGTCAACATTCAGGAAGGTGTACAGTATGTCAACATTCAGGAAGGTGTACAGTATGTCAACATTCAGGAAGGTGTACAGTATGTCAACATTCAGGAAGGCTTGCAGTATGTCAACATTCAGGAAGGCTTGCAGTATGTCAACATTCAGGAAGGTGTACAGTATGTCAACATTCAGGAAGGCTTGCAGTATGTCAACATTCAGGAAGGTGTACAGTATGTCAACATTCAGGAAGGCTTGCAGTATGTCAACATTCAGGAAGGTGTACAGTATGTCAACATTCAGGAAGGTGTACAGTATGTCAACATTCAGGAATACTTACAGTATGTCAACATTCAGGAAGGTGTACAGTATGTCAACATTCAGGAAGGTGTACAGTATGTCAACATTCAGGAAGGCTTGCAGTATGTCAACATTCAGGAAGGTGTACAGTATGTCAACATTCAGTAAGGTGTACAGTATGTCAACATTCAGGAAGACTTACAGTATGTCAACATTCAGGAAGGTGTACAGTATGTCAACATTCAGGAAGGTGTACAGTATGTCAACATTCAGGAAGGTGTACAGTATGTCAACATTCAGGAAGGCTTGCAGTATGTCAACATTCAGGAAGGTGTACAGTATGTCAACATTCAGTAAGGTGTACAGTATGTCAACATTCAGGAAGGTGTACAGTATGTCAACATTCAGGAAGGTGTACAGTATGTCAACATTCAGGAAGGTGTACAGTATGTCAACATTCAGGAAGGTGTACAGTATGTCAACATTCAGGAAGACTTACAGTATGTCAACATTCAGGAAGGCTTGCAGTATGTCAACATTCAGGAAGGTGTACAGTATGTCAACATTCAGGAAGGCTTGCAGTATGTCAACATTCAGGAAGGTGTACAGTATGTCAACATTCAGGAAGACTTACAGTATGTCAACATTCAGGAAGGCTTGCAGTATGTCAACATTCAGGAAGGTGTACAGTATGTCAACATTCAGGAAGGCTTGCAGTATGTCAACATTCAGGAAGGTGTACAGTATGTCAACATTCAGGAAGGTGTACAGTATGTCAACATTCAGGAAGGTGTACAGTATGTCAACATTCAGGAAGGCTTGCAGTATGTCAACATTCAGGAAGGTGTACAGTATGTCAACATTCAGGAAGACTTACAGTATGTCAACATTCAGGAAGGCTTGCAGTATGTCAACATGCAGGAAGGTGTACAGTATGTCAACATTCAGGAAGGCTTGCAGTATGTCAACATTCAGGAAGGTGTACAGTATGTCAACATTCAGGAAGGGTTGCAGTATGTCAACATTCAGGAAGGCTTGCAGTATGTCAACATTCAGGAAGGTGTACAGTATGTCAACATTCAGGAAGGTGTACAGTATGTCAACATTCAGGAAGGTGTACAGTATGTCAACATTCAGGAAGGTGTACAGTATGTCAACATTCAGGAAGGTGTACAGTATGTCAACATTCAGGAAGGTGTACAGTATGTCAACATTCAGGAAGGTGTACAGTATGTCAACATTCAGGAAGGTGTACAGTATGTCAACATTCAGGAAGGTGTACAGTATGTCAACATTCAGGAAGGTGTACAGTATGTCAACATTCAGGAAGGTGTACAGTATGTCAACATTCAGGAAGACTTGCAGTATGTCAACATTCAGGAAGGTGTACAGTATGTCAACATTCAGGAAGGTGTACAGTATGTCAACATTCAGGAAGACTTACAGTATGTCAACATTCAGGAAGGTGTACAGTATGTCAACATTCAGGAAGACTTACAGTATGTCAACATTCAGGAAGGTGTACAGTATGTCAACATTCAGGAAGGTGTACAGTATGTCAACATTCAGGAAGACTTACAGTATGTCAACATTCAGGAAGGTGTACAGTATGTCAACGTTCTTAGACACTTTTCAGATGCCTGGTTGTGTATTTCAAATTATCTCTCTGCACTCTGAGGGTAGACTCACAGCAGAGTTTTTCAAATGATGAGTCTGCTCTCTGAGGGCAGAGTCACAGCGCTGCTTAATCTATGAAAGAACCTTTCTCTCTACTGCCTTCCTAGCCAGTCGTCATTATCCTAGCCAGTCATCATTATCCTAGCCAGTCGTCATTTTCCTAACCAGTCGTCATTATCCTAGCCAGTCATCATTATCCTAGCCTGGTGTCATTATCCTAGCCAGTCATCATTATCCTAGCCAGTCGTCATTATCCTAGCCAGTCATCATTATCCTAGCCAGTCGTCATTATCCTAACCAGTCGTCATTATCCTAGCCAGTCATCATTATCCTAGCCTGTCGTCATTATCCTAGCCAGTCATCATTATCCTAGCCAGTCGTCATTATCCTAGCCAGGCGTCATTATCCTAGCCAGTCGTTATTATCCTAGCCAGTCATCATTATCATCGCCAGTCATCATTATCCTAGCCAGTCATCATTATCCTACCCAGTCATCATTATCCTAGCCAGAGTACAATTGTATAGGCTATACATAATAGTAGATCATGAGGGAAAGTTTGCGAGAGCCCCTCAGAGCCATAAAAAAAATTGTTTTATTTAGTTGGTGGCCAATCAAATCAAGTTTCAAACTTCGCGCCAATTATCCCTAATTCCCTCAAAAAAAAAAAAGATGTTTACTGATCTTTCTTATATCTCTCAGATGTAGGACAGACACTTCAGAAAAAACTTCCTTTAGATGTTTTACATGGACTATTTGTTGTTCTATGTAGGGAATCTGTTATTCAATGCGTTCATATGGGCTAATAGCAGTAAGACAAAATACATTTAAAAAAATATATATTTTTAAATATTGTTTATACTTCAAAGGGTCTTACCAAAATCAAATAGCAAAATAATCCTTGGTTTGACCTTCTTTATTAAGGATTGGCCCATTTTTTAAATTTTCGCCTAAAATGACATACCCAAATTTATGGCTCAAGCCCTGAAACAAGGATATTCTTGGTACCACTTGAAAAGAAACACTTTGAAGTTTGTGGAAATGTTGAAGGAATGTAGGAGAATACAACACATTAGATCAGGTGAAAGATAATACAAAGAAAAAAACAACATTTTTTTGTATATATTATTATATTATTATTATTATTATTATTATTATATTATTAAAAAAAAATGCAAGAGCAAGGACATAATGTTTTATTCCAGACCAGGTGCAATTTAGCTTTTGGCCACTAGATGGCAGCAGTGTACGTGCAATGTTTTAGATTGATCCAAGGAACCATTGCATTTCAGTTCAAAATTTGTTTCAAGACTGCCCAAATTCGCCTAATTTGTTAATTAATAATTTTTCATGTTTAAAATTGGGCACGCTCCTCAAACAATAGTATGGTATTCACTGTAATATCTACTGTAAATTGGACAGTGCAGTTAGATTAGTTAGTTAGTTAGTTAGTTAGTTAGTTAACAAGAATGTAAGCTTTCTATCAATATCAGATATGTCTATGTCCTGGGAAATGTTCTTGTTACTTACAACCTCATGCTAATTTCATTAGCCTACATTAGCTTAACCGTCCCACAGGGGGCCCACCAATCCTGGAGAAGTTTTAAAACAAAATGAATCAGTTAGGCCGTTGGCTGGAACAAACTGAATCAGTTTGGCTGTTGGCTGGAACAAAGTGAATCAGTTAGGCCGTTGGCTGGAACAAACTGAATCAGTTTGGCTGTTGGCTGGAACAAAGTGAATCAGTTAGGCCGTTGGCTGGAACGAAGTGAATCAGTTAGGCCGTTGGCTGGAACGAAGTGAATCAGTTAGGCCGTTGGCTGGAACGAAGTGAATCAGTTAGGCCGTTGGCTGGAACAAAGTGAATCAGTTAGGCCGTTGCCTGGAACAAAGTGAATCAGTTAGGCCGTTGGCTGGAACAAAGTGAATCAGTTAGGCAGTTGCCTGGAACAAAGTGAATCAGTTAGGCCATTGCCTGGAACAAAGTGAATCAGTTAGGCCATTGCCTGGAACAAAGTGAATCAGTTAGGCCGTTGGCTGGAACAAAGTGAATCAGTTAGGCCATTGCCTGGAACAAAGTGAATCAGTTAGGCCGTTGGCTGGAACGAAGTGAATCAGTTAGGCCGTTGGCTGGAACGAAGTGAATCAGTTAGGCCGTTGGCTGGAACAAAGTGAATCAGTTAGGCCGTTGGCTGGAACGAAGTGAATCAGTTAGGCCGTTGGCTGGAACGAAGTGAATCAGTTAGGCCGTTGGCTGGAACGAAGTGAATCAGTTAGGCCGTTGGCTGGAAACGAAGTGAATCAGTTAGGCCGTTGGCTGGAACGAAGTGAATCAGTTAGGCCGTTGCCTGGAACAAAGTGAATCAGTTAGGCCGTTGACTGGAACAAAGTGAATCAGTTAGGCCGTTGCCTGGAACGAAGTGAATCAGTTAGGCAGTTGGCTGGAACGAAGTGAATCAGTTAGGCCGTTGCCTGGAACGAAGTGAATCAGTTAGGGCCGTTGGCTGGAACGAAGTGAATCAGTTAGGTGGAACAAAGTGAATCAGTTAGGCCATTGGCTGGAACAAAGTGAATCAGTTAGGCCGTTGCCTGGAACAAAGTGAATCAGTTAGGCCGTTGCCTGGAACAAAGTGAATCAGTTAGGCCGTTGGCTGGAACGAAGTGAATCAGTTAGGCCGTTGCCTGGAACAAAGTGAATCAGTTAGGCCGTTGGCTGGAACAAAGTGAATCAGTTAGGCCGTTGCCTGGAACAAAGTGAATCAGTTAGGCCGTTGGCTGGAACAAAGTGAATCAGTTAGGCCGTTGGCTGGAACAAAGTGAATCAGTTAGGCCGTTGCCTGGAACAAAGTGAATCAGTTAGGCCGTTGGCTGGAACAAAGCATCCCATCATAATTAGGAGTCCTCATTTAGAAAACCTGTCTAGTCTGTTGTTATTAAACACTAACTGAAACTACTTTTGAAAGAAAACACTGCTCTCTTGGTAGACGAGTTGTCGGCTCATAGCTGTCAGCTCACACCATCATATGGTCTACCTCAGTATACGTTCAGTAATGAAAACCATTGTGTCGTCACATTTTAATCTCTCGATGAACTGATAGATGTGGTGTCAAAGGCGAAATCCTGTCGAGA
>NC_068439.1:80626365-80653865 GCF_023373465.1 Oncorhynchus keta | reverse complement strand
TGTATATAGCCTCTCTACTGTATATAGCCCCTCTACTGTATATAGCCCTCTACTGTATATAGCCCCTCTACTGTATATAGCCCCTCTACTGTATATAGCCTCTCTACTGTATATAGCCTCTCTACTGTATATAGCCCCTCTACTGTATATAGCCTCTCTACTGTATATAGCCCCTCTACTGTATATAGCCCCTCTACTGTATATAGCCCCTCTACTGTATATAGCCCTCTACTGTATATAGCCCTCTACTGTATATAGCCTCTCTACTGTATATAGCCCCTCTACTGTATATAGCCTCTCTACTGT
The DNA here is from genome assembly GCF_023373465.1 of Oncorhynchus keta. Taxonomy (NCBI): domain Eukaryota; kingdom Metazoa; phylum Chordata; class Actinopteri; order Salmoniformes; family Salmonidae; genus Oncorhynchus; species Oncorhynchus keta. The sequence continues at coordinate 80,653,559 of NC_068439.1, read as the reverse complement.
ATATAGCCCCTCTACTGTATATAGCCCCTCTACTGTATATAGCCTCTCTACTGTATATAGCCTCTCTACTGTATATAGCCCTCCACTGTATATAGCCCCTCTACTGTATATAGCCTCTCTACTGTATATAGCCTCTCTACTGTATATAGCCCCTCTACTGTATATAGCCTCTCTACTGTATATAGTCCCTCTACTGTATATAGCCCCTCTACTGTATATAGCCCTTCTACTGTATATAACCTCACTACTGTATATAGTCCCTCTACTGTATATAGCCTCTCTACTGTATATAGTCCCTCTACTGTATATAGCCCCTCTACTGTATATAGCCCTTCTACTGTATATAGCCCTTCTACTGTATATAACCTCTCTACTGTATATAGCCTCTCTACTGTATATAGTCCCTCTACTGTATATAGTCCCTCTACTGTATATAGCCCTTCTACTGTATATAACCTCTCTACTGTATATAACCTCTCTACTGTATATAACCTCTCTACTGTATATAGCCTCTCTACTGTATATAGCCTCACTACTGTACATAGCCTTTTTTCCCCTTTCATGCAAAATAAAATAGGCTACGTTGAGGAATTATTGTCAATCTCAGTGAATGTAAAAACATACTTTTTACTTGCTGTTTGGGGTGAAGAAAACATTTATTTGAGAACCTCCACAGTGATGGTGAGCTAAGACAATCAGAAATAGTATCAGATCACCAAATGGGCACATTTATAAGCTTACAATTGCGCGCGCAGGCCAGGTAGCCTAGGCCTACCTGTACTTATATGCGTAATCAGGCGCGTGTCCTTACTCAAGATTGTCAGAAGCATTCCGAACAAAATACATTTTTATGAACTGACAACTCATACATGGAGGTTGTGTGCTCTGAAAACAATATAAAACTGTAATAGTGTATTGAATACATTAACTTCTTGGTGACAGGGGGGCAGTATTGAGTAGCTTGGATGAATAAGGTACCCAGAGTAAACTGCCTGCTACTCTGTTCCATATGCTAATATATGCATATTATTAGTAGTATTGGATATAAAACACTCTGAAGTTTCTAAAACTGTTTGAATGATGTCTGTGAGTATAACAGAACTCATATGGCAGGTGAAAACCTGAGAAAAATCCAACCAGGAAGTGGGAAATCAGAGGTTTGTAGTTTTCAAACTCCTTGCCACACATACAGTGTAAATGGGGTCATATTGCACTTCCTTAGGCTTCCACTAGATGTCAACAATCTTTAGAACGTTGTTTCAGGCTTTTACTGTGAAGTGGGGGCGAATGAGAGCTGATTGAGCCAGGTGTCTGGCAGAGTGCCACAGGCTCTGAGGTGTGGTCATGAGAGAGGTAGCACTCGTTCCATTGCTTTTTTACAGACAATGGAATTCTCCGGTTGGAACATTATTGAACATTTATGTTAAAAACATCCTAAAGATTGATTCTATACTTAGTTTGACAAGTTTCTACGGGCTGTAATATAACTTTTTGAACTTTTTGAACTTTTGTCTGACGATCGGCTGGACCTGAACGAGCGTTTGGATTTGTTTACCAAATGCGCTAACAAAAGAAGCTATTTGGACATAAACGATGGACAAATCAAACATTTATCGTGGAACTTGGATTCCTGGTTGTCACGCCCTGACCTTAGAAAGACATTTTATTTCTCTATTTGGTTAGGTCAGGGTGTGATGTAGGGTGGGCATTCTATGTTTTGTTTTTCTATGATTTTGTATTTCTATGTTTTGGCCGGATATGGTTCTCAATCAGGGACAGCTGTCTATCGTTGTCTTTGATTGGGAACCATACTTAGGTAGCCCTTTCCCTACTTTCAGTGTGGGAAGTTAACTTTGTTTAACACTTGTATTTTCATCAACATTTATGATGAGTATTTCTGTGAATTGATGTGGCTCTCTGCACAATCAACGCATGATTTAGAACTACTGAATGTAACGCCAATGTAAAATGAGATTTTTTTATATAAATATGAACTTTAGCGAATAAAGGTACATGTATTGTGTAACATGAAGTCCTATGAGTGTCATCTGATGAAGATCATCTAAGGTTAGTGATTAATTTTACCTCTATTTGTGCTTTTGTGACTCCTCTCTTTGGCTGGAAAATGTCTGTTTTTTCTGTGACTAGGTGGTGACCTAACATAATCGTTTGTGGTGCTTTCGCTGTAAAGCATTTTCGAAATCAGAGACTCTGGCTGGATTAACGAGAACTGTATCTTTAAAATGGTGTAAAATACTTGTATGCTTGAGGAATTTTAATTATGAGATTTTTGTTGTTTTGAATTTGGCGCCCTGCACTTTCACTGGCTGTTGGCGAGGTGGGACTCTACCGTCCCAAATATCCCAGAGAGGTTAACAGACACTACATAACCAAACAAATATTGTAGATTATAAACAATGGTAATTAACGGTAAATGTACTAGTAGTGATACTGGTGTGCCATCCCAGCAGCTCCACAATTGATTAGTCCACTCAGACAGGAATGATTCAGACAGGTCTCCTGTGTCATAACATTTTTTTGTTATATATATTTGCCACTGCTCGACTAAAAAGAATGTCGGTCGACCAATGACCATTGATCAAACAATTGACAAGTTGATTAAATGGGGTCAGGCCTCCAGTATTGTCACCCAGTTAGCCCAGAACACTGAACATATCGGTGACTGTGGTTTTCTCTGGGACGGACGTGCTCACAATCTGACAAATGTATTTTCCAGAAACTCGACAGACCTTGGATGTACTTCACTGTGCCACAAAATGTGAATACTCATCTTTTGATAGGACTGACGTAGTTGTTATAGTGCTGTGCAAAGTTTATATGATATATCATAAAGATATTTATAACATTTTATTATGTTTATTTTACACGTTGTGATTTACAGGAATTAGATACGCAAAATGAATCAAGGGACCAGAGACAAGCCTTCTTTACAGTGGCTGATGGGAGTGGGACCTATATATACTATATCAACAGTGCATTGTCCCAAAAACACACCTCCAGGCTGTGTAAGGGCTATTTGACCAAGGAGTGCTGCATCAGATGACCTGGCCTCCACAATCACCCGACCTCAACCCAATTGAGATGGTTTGGGATGAGTTGGACCGCAAAGTGAAGGAAAAGCAGCCAACAAGTTCTCAGCATATGTGGGAACTCCAAGACTGTTGGAAAAGCATTCCTCATGAAGCTGGTTGTGAGAATGCCAAGAGTGTTAAAAGCTGTTATCAAGGCAAAGGGTGGCTACTTTGAAGAATCTAAAATCTAAAATTGTTTAAAACCTTTTTGGTTACTACATGATTCCGTATGTGTTATTTCATAGTTTTGATGTCTTCACTATTATTCTACAATGTAGAAAATAGTAAAAATAAAGAAACCCTTGAATAAGTAGGTGTGTCCAAACTGATACTGTATATAGTCCCCCTCCCACACACACACACACTTCTAAAACCAAAGTTACAACACTGGGCACTATACATCAAATCAAATGTATTTATATAGCCCTTCGTACATCAGCTGATATCTCAAAGTGCTGTACAGAAACCCAGCCTAAAACCCCAAACAGCAAGCAATGCAGGTGTAGAAGCACGGTGGCTAGGAAAAACTCCCTAGAAAGGCCAAAACCTAGGAAGAAACCTAGAGAGGAACCAGGCTATGTGGGGTGGCCAGTCCTCTTCTGGCTGTGCCGGGTGGAGATTATAACAGAACATGGCCAAGATGTTCAAATGTTCATAAATGACCAGCATGGTCGAATAATAATAAGGAAGAACAGTTGAAACTGGAGCAGCAGCACAGTTAGGTGGACTGGGGACAGCAAGGAGTCATCATGTCAGGTAGTCCTGGGGCACGGTCCAAGGGCTCAGGTCCTCCGAGAGAGAGAAAGAAAGAGAGAATTAGAGAGAGCATATGTGGAGTGGCCAGTCCTCTTCTGGTTGTGCCTGGAGATTATAACAGAACATGGCCAAGATGTTCAAATGTTCATAAATGACCAGCATGGTCGAATAATAGTAAGGCAGAACAGTTGGAACTGGAGCAGCAGCATGGCCAGGTGGACTGGGGACAGCAAGGAGTCATCATGTCAGGCAGTCCTGGGGCATGGTCCTAGGGCGCAGAACAGTTGGAACTGGAGCAGCAGCATGGCCAGGTGGACTGGGGACAGCAAGGAGTCATCATGTCAGGTAGTCCTAGGGCATGGTCCTAGGGCTCAGGTCCTCCGAGGGAGAGAAAGAAAGGGAGAAGGAGAGAATTAGAGAACGCACACTTAGATTCACACAGGACACCGAATAGGACAGGAGAAGTACTCCAGATATAACAAACGGACCCTAGCCCCCGACACGTAAACTACTGCAGCATAAATACTGGAGGCTGAGACAGGAGGGGTCAGGAGACACTGTGGCCCCATCCGAGGACACCCCGGACAGGGCCAAACAGGAAGGATATAACCCCACCCACTTTGCCAAAGCACAGACCCACACCACAAGAGGAATATCTTCAACCACCAACTTACCATCCTGAGACAAGGCTGAGTATAGCCCACAGAGATCTCCGCCACGGCACAACCCAAGGGGGGGCGCCAACCCAGACAGGATGACCACAACAGTGAATCAACCCAACAGTGAATCAACCCCCAGGGGTGACGCACCCCTTCCAGGGACTGCATGAGAGAGCCCCAGTAAGCCAGTGACTCAGCCCCTGTAATAGGGTTAGAGGCAGAGAATCCCAGTGGAAAGAGGGGAACCAGCCAGGCAGAGACAGCAAGGGCGGTTCGTTGCTCCAGAGCCTTTCCGTTCACCTTCCCACTCCTGGGCCAGACTACACTCAATCATATGACCCACTGAAGAGATGAGTCTTCAGTAAAGACTTAAAGGTTGAGACCGAGTTTGCGTCTCTGACATGGGTAGGCAGACCGTTCCATAAAAATGGAGCTCTATAGGAGAAAGCCCTGCCTCCAGCTGTTTGCTTAGAAATTCTAGGGACAATTAGGAGGCCTGCGTCTTGTGACCGAAGCGTACGTGTAGGTATGTACGGCAGGACCAAATCAGAGAGATAGGTAGGAGCAAGACCATGTAATGCTTTGTAGGTTAGCAGTAAAACCTTGAAATCAGCCCTTGTTTTGTCAGGAAGCCAGTGTAGAGAGGCTAGCACTGGAGTAATATGATCAAATTTTTTGGTTCTAGTCAGGATTCTAGCAGCCGTATTTAGCACTAACTGAAGTTTATTTAGTGCATTATCCGGGTAGCCGGAAAGTAGAGCATTGCAGTAGTCTAACCTAGAAGTGACAAAAGCATGGATTAATTTTTCTGCATCATTTTTGGACAGAAAGTTTCTGATTTTTGCAATGTTACGTAGATGGAAAAAAGCTGTCCTCGGTCTTGATATGTTCTTCAAAAGAGAGATCAGGGTTCAGAGTAACGCCGAGGTCCTTCACAGCTTTATTTGAGACGACTGTACAATCATTAAGATTAATTGTCAGATTAAACAGAAGATCTCTTTGTTTCTTGGGACCTCGAACAAGCATCTCTGTTTTGTCCGAGTTTAACCTGTTACTCCTACCCCTACTTTTTCGAACATTCTGTTAAAAATCGCGCAACATTTCAGCGCCCTGCTGCTCATGCCAGGAATATAGTATATGCATATGATTAGTATGTGTGGATAGAAAACACTCAGACGTTTATAAAACTGGTTAAATCACGGCTGTGACTATAACAGAACGTGCGTTTCATCGAAAAGCGCAGGAAAATCTGATCACTGAAAATGGGAAAATATATCAATGCGCCACTTGCATGTATTGTCTATGGGAAAGCAAATTACCTGGAGCCGAGATTGCAATTCCTACAGCTTCCACACGATGTCAACAGTCTTGTCATTTGCCTAGGCTTTGTTTCTTGGTCAAACGAAGTCCTTCTGTATCTCAGTTGGTAGAGCATGGCGCTTGTAACGCCAGGGTAGTGGGTTCGATCCCCGGGACCACCCATACGTAGAATGTATGCACACATGACTGTAAGTCGCTTTGGATAAAAGCGTCTGCTAAATGGCATATATTATTATTATTATTATTATAAGAGACAGCCCATTTCTTCAGGTCTCGGACCAGATATTTTGGTTGAGATTTACCCGGACATTATTTCCAGACGTACCCCTATAGAATATACAGCGCCTCGTGATCAATTTGATCGCTTATTAACGTTTACTAATACCTAAAGTTGCATTACAAAAGTTTCAAAGTGTTTTGTGAAAGTTTATCGTCAACTTTTTTAATTAAAAAAAATGACATTACGTTATAAGACGCTATTTTTTTCCGTTTATCACACAGTCTTCATAGATCGATATCTAGGCTATATATGGACCGATTTAATAAAAAAAAAAAAGACCCAATAGTGATTATGGGACATCTAGGAGTGCCAACAAAGAAGATGGTCAAAGGTAATGAATGTTTTATATTTTATTTGTGCGGTTTATGTAGCGCCGACTATGCTAATTATTTTGTTTACGTCCCCTGCGGGTCTTTTGGGGTGTCACATGCTATCAGATAATAGCTTCTCATGCTTTCGCCGAAAAGCATTTAAAAAATCTGACTTGTTGCCTGGATTCACAACGAGTGTAGCTTTAATTCAATACCCTGCATGTGTATTTTAATGAATGTTTGAGTTTTAACTAGTACTATTAGCATTTAGCGTAGCGCATTTGCATTTCCAGATGTCTAGATGGGACGCCTGTGTGTCAGGTAGGAGCAAGAGGTTAATAGTAGAAAATTTGCAGCCATCCACTTCCTTATGTCTGAAACACATGCTTCTAGCGAGGGCAATTTTGGGGCTTCACCATGTTTCATTGAAATGTACAGCTGTGTGTCATCCGCATAGCAGTGAAAGTTAACATTATGTTTTCGAATAACATCCCCAAGAGGTAAAATATATAGTGAAAACAATAGTGGTCCTAAATCGGAACCTTGAGGAACACCGAAATTTACAATTGATTTGCCAGATGACAAACCATTCACAGAGACAAAATCATTGTAGCTTATCCAAAACAGTCAAATATGTTGGTTTGACCACAGGGTCAACTAGTCTCTCTGTCCATCTCTCTCTCACACACATACACACACAGAGACTGCTAATGGCTGAGAAAAACCTCCTCTGAGGCAGGCAGGCAGGCAGGCAGACAGACAGACAGACAGACAGACAGACAGACAGACAGACAGACAGACAGACAGACAGACAGACAGACAGACCAGAAACTCTCATAGTTTCTATGTAAAACCACAACACCTAGAAGGAAGCACCCTCGGCTCATCCTAGCCTGGGACATAGTAGACATGTGTGATGTAGTACACGTGTGTCTGTAATATGTAATACACATGCTGACTGCCTGCCTGGCCTCACTGTGGGAGCTGAACTAGGGCTGCGAGATGAATACGGACCAATTTAGTCATTTGTAATTTGGTCAGCAGTGTTCCGGCCTCAAAATGGCACAGGGTATCCTCCCTACCTCCCTCTTTTCTTTGTTTCTCTCTGCCTCCTTCCCTCCCTGCAATCCTGTTGTTAAACCCAGGTAAATGCCTGACCTATTTTGTTTTTTGTCTCATTTAGATGCATCAGCACATAATAGCAGGAGGGAAAATAGCTGTTTTGCAAATTTTTAATAGAAAGCTGAAGTTTGAATAGACGTTTTAGGAGAGGTGATGTGGAAGGGAGACAACTGTCACCACCTGTAACATTCTGGGCTCCATACCCACAGGCTCCATACCCACAGGCTCTAAATCCACAGGTTAGGTTCCATACTCACAGGCTCCATACCCAAAGGCTTTAAATCCACAGGCTCGGCTCCATACCCACAGGCTCCATACCCACAGGCTCCATATCCACAGGCTCGGCTCCATACCCACAGGCTCCATACCCACAGGCTCCATATCCACAGGCTCCATATCCACAGGCTCCATACCCACAGGCTCCATATCCGCAGGCTCGGCTCCATACCCACAGGCTCCATACCCACAGCCTCCATACCCACAGGCTCCATACCCACAGGCTCCATACCCACAGGCTCCATACCCACAGGCTCCATACCCACAGGCTCCATACCCACAGGCTCCATATCCACAGGCTCCATACCCACAGGCTCCATACCCACAGGCTCCATACCCACAGGCTCCATACCCACAGGCTCCATATCCACAGGCTCCATATCCACAGGCTCCATACCCACAGGCTCCATACCCACAGGCTCCATATCCATATCCATATAGGTTCTGTAGGTTAGGGTTCCATTCTATAGGCCTCTTTCTTCAGTTCATGCACCTTGGTTGGACTTCAAATTAGTGACAGAATTGTACTTTCAGAAATGTTCCTAGATAGCATCTTGATGTCCTCATCCATTGTTGCAGTATCCTGCTGTTTTCCAACCACACCCTTCCCTTCCTTAACACTGTGTTGACTATCAAGTGATACTGATGAGGACACTCCACCTGCCCTCCCTCCCTCCCTCCCTCTCACCCACCTGCCCTCCCTCCCTCCCTCCCTCTCACCCACCTGCCCTCCCTCCCACCCGCCCGCCCCGCCCTCCCTCCCACCTGCCCTCCCTCCCTCCCTCCCACCCACCTGCCCACCCACCTGCCCTCCCTCCCTCTCACCCACCCACCTGCCCTCCCACCTGCCCTCCCTCCCACCCACCTGCCCTCCCTCCCTCCCTCCCTCCCTCCCACCCACCTGCCCTCCCTCCCTCCCTCCCTCCCTCCCTCCCTCCCTCCCTCCCTCCCTCCCTCCCTCCCTCCCTCCCTCCCTCCCTCCCTCCCTCCCTCCCTCCCTCCCTCCCTCCCACCTGCCCTCCCTCCCTCGCACCCATCTGCCCTCCCTCCCTCCCTCACACCTGCCCTCCCTCCCTCCCTCCCTCCCTCCCTCCCTCCCTCCCTCCCTCCCTCCCTCCCTCCCACCCACCTGCCCTCTCAACCATCCACTGGATGTTGTTCATAGTAAACAGGTCAGATGTGTCTTGCTGAGACAAACGTGGGAGCTGTCATTCCAGCACTGGAGAGCAACCTCGGACAAGGCAGCGGCACATTCCACTAGATCGGCACCACAGACAGCAACCTCTGATAAACCAAACTTAATCTGGTCAGCACCAGGAACGGCACCAGGAACGGCACCAGGAACGGCACCAGGAACGGCACCAGGAACGGCACCAGGAAAGGCACCAGGAACGGCACCAGGAACGGCACCAGGAAAGGCACCAGGAACGGCACCAGGAACGGCACCAGGAACGGCACCAGGAAAGGCACCAGGAACGGCACCAGCAAAGGCACCAGGAACGGCACCAGGAACGGCACCAGGAAAGGCACCAGCAAAGGCACCAGGAACGGCACCAGCAAAGGCACCAGCAAAGGCACCAGCAAAGGCACCAGCAAAGGCACCAGGAAAGGCACCAGGGACGGACCCTCTTCAAATGCTCAACTCGGGTTCCTTTACCCTACACACTACAGTTTTCCTATAAACACCCTCCCTCCCTTCTCCCTCTCTTCTCTCTTCTCCGCTGTTGTGATAGGAGAGTTTATCAATGTTTGATTTGGTTAAAAATTATTTGTGTGTCTGTGGGAAATATGCGTTTCATATATATTTGTATATATATATTACATATATTTGGCAGGAGGTTAGGAAGTGCCGCTCAGTTTCCACCTCATTTGGTGGGCTGTGTGCACATAGCCTGTCTTCTCTTGAGAGTCAGGTCTGCTTATAATTATAGTCCTTATTCTGCCCAGCATGCATTGTTTTGGCTTTTGCGTTGTACACAAAGTATATTTTTTTTGTAGAATTCTGCATGCAGAGTATCTATAGGGTGTTTGTCCCATTTTGAGAATTCTTGGTTGGTAAGTGGGCCCCAGACGTGTGTGTTGAACGATTAAATTTAAACAACACCCACTCCTGACAACTTAATTCAGCACACCTCCTACACAGACACACACACACACACACACACACACAGCGATGACAGACAGGCCGGTATGATACAAGATGGGCTATTTCAAAGCATGATCGAGTGCGTTGTTAGGTGCAATGTGTCATTAAGCCTTCCAAGGAGCTGCCTACTCAAAGATATTCATGTAAAACTGAGGACTCGTTAGGTATCACTTTGTCAACAGTTTGCACTGAAAGGGGGAAAAGAGAAGGAGAAGAGAGGGAGAAGAGAGGGAGAAGAGAGGGAGAAGAGAGGGAGAAGAGAGGGAGAAGAGAGGGAGAAGAGAAGACCGAGAAAAGGGAGAAGGGAAAGATAAGAGAGCAATAAGAGAGAGACAAGAGAGAGACAAGAGATATATAAGAGAGCAATAAGAGAGCAATAAGAGAGCAATAAGAGAGCAATAAGAGAGAGACAAGAGATATATAAGAGAGAAGAGTGAGAGAGAAGAGATAAGAGAGGGAGAGATACGATAGGGAGAAGACAGGTAGAGATTAGAGAGGTAGAAGACAGGTAGAGATTAGAGAGGTAGAAGACAGGTAGAGATTAGAGAGGTAGAAGACAGGTAGAGATGAGAGAGGTAGAAGAGAGAGAGAAGATAGGGAGAAGACAGGTAGAGATTAGAGAGGTAGAAGACGGGTAGAGATTAGAGAGGTAGAAGAGAGAGAGAAGATAGGGAGAAGACAGGTAGAGATTAGAGAGGTAGAGATTAGAGAGGTAGAAGAGAGAGAGAAGATAGGGAGAAGACAGGTAGAGATTAGAGAGGTAGAAGAGAGAGAGAAGATAGGGAGAAGACAGGTAGAGATTAGAGAGGTAGAAGAGAGAGAGAAGATGGGGAGAAGACAGGTAGAGATTAGAGAGGTAGAAGAGAGAGAGAAGATGGGGAGATAGGGCGCAATACAAATTGGAGAACCTCCCCGAAAACATGTGTACCAAGCTTGTAGCGTCAAACCCAAGAAGACTTGAGGCTGTAATCGCTGCCAAAGGTGTTTCAACAAAGTACTGAGGAAAGGGTCTGAATACTTATGTAAATGTGATATTTCCATTTTTTTTGTTTTTAATACATTTGCAAAAATGTGTAATTATGGGATATTGTGTGTAGTTTGAAAAAACAAACAATTTAATCGATTTTGGAATAAGGCTGTAATGTAACAAAATGTGGAAGAAGTCAAAGGGACTGGATATGTTCTGACTGTACATACAGTTGAAGTCTGAAGTTCACATTTTTTTGTTTAATTTATTTCCCCTTTATTTAACCAGGTCGGCCAGTCTCATTTACAACTGCGATAACGCAATGCAGTTTGACACAGACAACAACAAAGAGTTACACATGGAATAAACAAACATACAGTCAATAATACAAAATAAAAGTCTATATACAGTGTGTGCAACTGAGGTAGGATAAGGGAGGTAAAAGGCAATAAATAGGCCATGGAGGCGAAATAATGACAATGAAGCAATTAAACACTGGAATGATAGATGTGCAAAAGAGGAATGTACAAGTAGAGATACTGGGGTGCGAAGGATCAAAATAGCTGTTTGAAGGCACAGTCAGCTTAGTGTATGCAACCTGCTGACACACAGGAATTGTGATCCGGTGAATTAAAAGTGAAACAAACTGTCTGTAAACAATTGTTAGAAAAACGACTTCTGTCATGCACGAAGTAGATGTCCTAACCGACTTGCCAAAACTATAGTTTGTTAACAAGAAATGTGTGGAGTGGTTGAAAAATTAGTTTTAATGACTGCAACCTAAGTGTATGTAAACTTGCGACTTCAATTGTATATATAACCCGTCTCTCTCCCTCTCTCTCTCTCTCTCTCTCTCCTCTCTCTCTCTCTCTCTCTCTCTCTCTCTCTCTCTCTCTCTCTCTCTCTCTCTCTCTCTCTCTCTCTCTCTCCTTTTATCTACTGCAAGGATGGTAAAAAGTGTGTAAATGGACGTTTCATTGAGAGTTTTCCTTGGAGGGTTGATGCCTATAAGAGACACTCAGCACTTGGGTGATAAGTCCTTAAAAGTGTCTGAATGTGTCGTGCCTCAGCAGAAGTTATACTGCCACTGCCTCTAGAATACGTAAAAGCGTGAGTCTGGGTTCAAATCGAATCTGACCCACTGCTATTCTAACAAAGCCTCTCTTCCTACCTTTCCTGTCAGTCTTTAACTGTCCTTTCTAGTAAATACGCAAGAAATACAAAATGGAATGGTTTTTGCTGCAAAAGAGCAACGGTGTGTTGTAATGGATAAAAGTAAGGCTCAAAACACTGTGGAATAATCAATACTTATCTGTAATAAAACAAACGTCCATTTATAGCAAGTTGCACTCAAACGTAAAATCTGTGTCCATTCATCCACTACTGTCTCGTTCTAGACCTGCTCTCCAGAACACATAACACGTACCAGTACCAGCTGATGTGACCACTACAGTCTGATATCATCCTTTTATTCCTACAGCTCACTGGAGTGCACTTGCATTGAGACCTGAGACAGGTTGTAAAAGAGTAAACATCACATCCTCTGAGTCTCCACACCACACAACAGAGGAACAGACAGACAGAGAGACATGGCCATTTTTTACGATTTACGATGTTCGGCAGCAGCAGCAACAGTGTTACAATGTTGAAACCAGCCTGCATTCTTTAGCAGGTGCTTAAGGAGATTCAGCACAATGTGTGTGTGTGTGTGTGTGTGTGTGTGTGTGTGTGTGTGTGTGTGTGTGTGTGTGTGTGTGTGTGTGTGTGTGTGTGTGTGTGTGTGTGTGTGTGTGTGTGTGTGTGTGTGTGTGTGTGTGTGGAGTAAAGAGGCCAAGGTTACATTTACATTACATTTAAGTCATTTAGCAGACGCTCTTATCCAGAGCGACTTACAAATTGGTGCATTCACCTTATGACATCCAGTGGAACAGCCACTTTACGGTAGTGCATCTAAATCTTTTAAGAGGGGGTGGGGGGTGAGAAGGATTACTTTATCCTATCCTAGGTATTCCTTAAAGAGGTGGGGTTTCAGGTGTCTCCGGAAGGTGGTGATTGACTCCGCTGTCCTGGCGTCGTGAGGGAGTTTGTTCCACCATTGGGGGGCCAGAGCAGCGAACAGTTTTGACTGGGCTGAGCGGGAACTGTACTTCCTCAGTGGTAGGGAGGCGAGCAGGCCAGAGGTGGATGAGCGCAGTACCCTTGTTTGGGTGTAGGGCCTGATCAGAGCCTGGAGGTACTGAGGTGCCGTTCCCCTCACAGCTCCGTAGGCAAGCACCATGGTCTTGTAGCGTATGCAAGCTTCAACTGGAAGCCAGTGTAGAGAGCGGAGGAGCGGGGTGACGTGAGAGAACTTGGGAAGGTTGAACACCAGACGGGCTGCGGCGTTCTGGATGAGTTGTAGGGGTTTAATGGCACAGGCAGGGAGCCCAGCCAACAGCGAGTTGCAGATATCCAGACGGGAGATGACAAGTGCCTGGATTAGGACCTGCGCCGCTTCCTGTGTGAGGCAGGGTCGTACTCTGCGGATGTTGTAGAGCATGAACCTACAGGAACGGGCCACCGCCTTGATGTTAGTTGAGAACGACAGGGTGTTGTCCAGGATCACGCCAAGGTTCTTAGCGCTCTGGGAGGAGGACACAATGGAGTTGTCAACCGTGATGGCGAGATCATGGAACGGGCAGTCCTTCCCGGGAGGAAGAGGAGCTCCGTCTTGCTGAGGTTCAGCTTGAGGTGGTGATCCGTCATCCACACTGATATGTCTGCCAGACATGCAGAGATGCGATTCGCCACCTGGTCATCAGAAGGGGGAAAGGAGAAGATTAATTGTGTGTCGTCTGCATAGCAATGATAGGAGAGACCATGTGAGGTTATGACAGAGCCAAGTGACTTGGTGTATAGCGAGAATAAGAGAGGGCCTAGAACAGAGCCCTGGGGACTACCACCACCACTACTACTACTTCCACTACTACTACTACCACCACCACTACTACTACTACCACCTCTACTACTACTACCACTACTACTACTACTACCACTACTACTACTACTACTACTACTACTACTACTTCTACTACTACTATGTCTACTACTACTACTTCTACTACTACTATGTCTACTACTACTACTTCTACTACTACTATGTCTACTACTACTACTACTACTACTACTACTACTACTACTACTACTATGTCTACTACTACTACTTCTACTACTACTATGTCTACTACTACTACTTCTACTACTACTATGTCTACTACTACTACCACCACCACTACTACTACTTCCACTACTACTACTACCACCACCACTACTACTACTACCACCTCTACTACTACTACCACTACTACTACTACTACTACTACTACTACTACTACTACTACTACTACTACTTCTACTACTACTATGTCTACTACTACTACTACTACTACTACTTCTACTACTACTATGTCTACTACTACTACTTCTACTACTACTATGTCTACTACTACTACTACTACTACTAATACTACTACTACTTCTACTACTACTATGTCTACTACTACTACTTCTACTACTATGTCTACTACTACTACTTCTACTACTACTATGTCTACTACTACTACTTCTACTACTATGTCTACTACTACTACTATGTCAACTATTTTTACTGCTACTACTACTACTACTACTACTACTATACTACTACTACTACTACTACTACTTCTACTACTATGTCTACTACTACTACTACTATGTCGACTACTTTTACTACTACTACTACTATACTACTACTACTACTACTACTCTTACTTTGTCTACTATTACTTCTACTACTACTACTACTACTACTACTACTTCTACTACTACTACTATGTCTACTACTACTAATATGTCCACTACTTCTACTACTACTACTACTACTACTACTTTGTCTACTACTACTTCTACTACTACTACGTCTACTACTACTACTACTACTTCTACTACTACTACTACTACTACTACTACTACTACTACTACTACTATGTCTACTACTACTACTACTACTACTACTATGTCTACTACTACTATGTCTACTACTTCTACTACTACTACTACTTTGTCTACTACTACTACTACTACTTTGTCTACTACTACTTCTACTACTACTACTACTACTACTACTACTACTACTACTACTACTTCTACTACAATGTCTACTACTACTACTATGTCTACTACTTCTACTACTACTACTATGTCTACTACTTCTACTACTACTACTACTAATACTAATACTACTACTACTAGTATGTCTACTACTACTACTACTATGTCTACTACTTCTACTACTACTACTATACTACTACTACTACTACTACTACTACTTTGTCTACTACTACTTCTGCTCCTACTACTACTATGTCTACTACTACTTCTGCTGCTACTACTACTACTACTACTATGTCTACTACCACTACTACTACTACCACTACTACTACTACTACTACTACTACCACTACTACTACTTCTATTACCACTACCACTACCACTACTACTACTACTACTACCACTATTACTACTACTACTACTTCTTCTATTACCACTACCACTACTACTACTACTCCTCCATCCAATCCCACCCACTTGCTATTTGAACCAGCATCTGTGGTCAATTTCATTCTACTACTCTCACTGTTTCAAGGCATTCTCCTCATAAGGTTGGCCTCTAACCTAACCAGAGGGCAAGATGGAGCCATTACAATACTGCTGTTAAAGTCCTCTCAGATATCCATAGGGTGTAAGGACTGAGTATCTATATATGGGCCTAAATGAACGTATGTACAATTTTTTCTGTTCTTAAAAACATCTATGCACAGATAGTTGCAGGTTGGCATTTATTGTCATGAATCAGATACGTACGGAAAGAAATCGTTTGGTATCGTGCAGTTTGGCAAACAAGCTTAAAAGTATTGCCTTTAACATTGAATGTAATGTCCAAGGTGCCCAACAGGTGAAAGGTGACAGAACGGTACTGTCTCTACTGCTAAAACACTGATATTTTTGATCATATCTATATTTACATCCTTTGATCCCGTAGGTTGTATGACAGGGCACAACTTCAGACTTTTAATCATGCACCCTGTCTATTTTTTTATTTTTTTTATTTGACCTTTATTTAACTAGGCAAGTCAGTTAATTAAGAACAAATTCTTATTTTCAATGACGGCCTAGTAACAGTGGGTCGTTAACTGCCTTGTTCAGTGGCAGAACGACAGATTTTTACCTTGTCAGCTCGGGGATTCAATCTTGCAACCTTTCGGTTACTAACTGTGTGTGTGTCTATGTGTGTGTGTGTCTATGTGTGTGCCTGTGTGTGTGTCTGTGTGTGTGTGTCTGTGTGCGTGTTTAAACTTGTTAATTATTTTTACGCTTCCATTTGGAACAACGCAGGTAGTTGGATAGCTTTTATAGATTTAATTAATTCTCTCGATGGCTGATGGCAATGCATTGCAATGGACAGTCTCAAGTAGTTGGTTAAATTTCAAGTGTACTTTTTTTCAAGGAGTAGGTCACTTTAGGTGATTTCCTCATAATAGATTTGTTTTCTAACTCATGAGTGTACTTTTTGTCTTTCTATGCTGTCTGGAAAGTAGGGTCCTCAAAAGGTATGTATTTGTGAAGAGTCCTAAATTGGTTACAAATACAAGTTGATGTGTGTCTGTTTGTGTGTGTTTTGTCTGTGTGTCTGTGTGTGTGTGTTTGTGTGTGTCTGTTTGTGTGTGTGTGTGTGTTTGTGTGTGTCTGCTTGTGTGTGTTGTTTGTGTGTCTGTTTGTGTGTCTATTTGTGTGTGTTGTCTGTGTGTGTGTTGCCTGTGTGTGTGTGTCTATTTGTGTGTGTGTTGCCTGTGTGTCTGTGTGTGTGTGTCTATTTGTGTGTGTTGTCTGTGTGTCTGTTTGTGTGTCTGTTTGTGTGTCTGTTTGTGTGTGTGTTGTCTGTTTGTCTGTGTGTGTGTTTGTGTGTGTCTGTTTGTGTGTGTGGTGTCTGTTTGTCTGTGTGTGTGTTTGTGTGTGTTGTTTGTGTTTGTGTGTGTCTGTGTGTGTGTGTGTATGTGTCTAAGTGCGTGTGTATGTCTGTGTGTGTGTGTGCGTGTGTGTCTGTGTGTGTCTGTCTGTCTGTGTGTGTGTGTGTCTGTCTGTCTGTCTGTGTGTGTGTATGTGTGTCTGTTTGTGTGTGTGTCCTTGTGTCTATGTGTGTGTGTCTGTGTCTGTGTGTGTGTGTGTCTATGTGTGTGTCTCTGTTTGTGTCCTTGTGTCTATGTGTGTGTGTCTATATGTATGTGTGTTTTTATCTATATGTGTTTGTGTCTGTTTGTGTGTGTTTTTGTGTGTGTGTTGTTTGTGTTTGTTTGTGTGTGTCTATTTGTGTGTGTTGTCTGTGTGTCTGTTTGTGTGTGTTGTCTGTTTGTGTGTGTGTGTGTGTGTTGTCTGTTTGTGTGTGTGTTGTCTGTGTGTCTGTGTGTGTGTTGTCTGTGTGTCTGTGTGTGTGTTTCTGTGTGTCTGTTTGTGTGTGTTGTCTGTATGTCTGTGTGTTTGTGTGTGTCTGTGTGTGTGTTGTCTGTTTGTGTGTGTGTGTGTTTGTGTGTGTCTGCTTGTGTGTCTGTTTGTGTGTGTGTTTGTGTGTGTGTTTGTGTGTGTGTGTCTATTTGTGTGTGTTGTCTGTGTGTCTGTTTGTGTGTCTGTTTGTCTGTGTTGTCTGTGTGTCTGTTTGTGTGTGTTTGTGTGTGTCTGTTTTTGTGTGTTGTCTGTGTGTCTGTTTGTGTGTCTGTTTGTGTGTGTGGTGTCTGTTTGTCTGTGTTGTCTGTGTGTCTGTTTGTGTGTGTCTGTGTGTGTGTTTGTGTGTGTCTGTTTGTGTGTGTGGTGTCTGTTTGTCTGTGTGTGTGTTTGTGTGTGTTGTTTGTGTTTGTGTGTGTCTGTGTGTGTGTCTAAGTGCGTGTGTATCTCTGTGTGTGTGTGTGTGTCTGCGTTTGTGCCTGTGTGTCTCTGTGTGTGTGTGTGTGTGTGTGTGTGTGTGTGTGTGTGTGTGTGTGTGTGTGTGTGTGTGTGTGTGTGTGTGTGTGTGTGTGTGTGTCTGTTTGAGTGTGTGTGTTGTCTGTGTGTGTGTTTGTATGTGTGTGTGTGTGTGTGTCTGTCTGTCTGTCTGTCTGTCTGTCTGTCTGTGTGTGTGTGTGTGTGTGTGTGTCTGTCTGTCTGTCTGTCTGTCTGTCTGTGTGTGTGTGTGTCTGTCTGTCTGTCTGTCTGTCTGTCTGTCTGTCTGTCTGTGTGTGTGTGTGTGTGTGTGTGTGTGTGTGTGTGTGTGTGTGTGTGTGTGTGTGTGTGTGTGTGTGTGTGTGTGTGTGTGTCTATGTGTGTGTGTCTATATGTGTGTGTGTCTGTTTGAGTGTGTGTGTTGTGTGTGTGTGTGTGTTGTCTGTGTGTGTGTGTGTGTGTGTGTGTGTGTCTGTTTGAGTGTGTGTGTTGTCTGTGTGTGTGTTTGTGTGTGTGTGTGTGTGTGTGTCTGTCTGTCTGTCTGTCTGTCTGTCTGTCTGTCTGTCTGTCTGTCTGTGTGTGTGTGTGTGTGTGTGTGTGTGTGTGTGTGTGTGTGTGTGTGTGTGTGTGTGTGTGTGTGTGTGTGTGTGTGTGTGTCTGTTTGAGTGTGTGTGTGTGTGTGTGTGTGTGTGTGTGTGTGTGTGTGTGTGTGTGTGTGTGTGTGTGTGTGTGTGTGTGTGTGTGTGTGTGTGTGTGTGTCTATATGTGTGTGTGTCTGTTTGAGTGTGTGTCTATGTGTGTGTGTGTGTGTGTGTGTGTGTGTGTGTGTGTGTGTGTGTGTGTGTGTGTGTGTGTGTGTGTGTGTGTGTGTGTGTGTGTGTGTGTGTGTGTGTGTGTGTGTGTGTGTGTGTGTGTGTGTGTCTGTGTGTGTATGTGTGTGTATGTGTGTCTTCTGGAAGAGAGAAACTCATTCCTGAGTTCTATATTTAGGACACATGTCAGTTCACATGAAGACTGTGCTGCCTCCGGTGTGCATCCCAAATACAGAGGCCCTTCCCTATTCCCTTGGACCAGGGCCTAAAGTTGGGTACTATGTAGGGATGAGTGCGCCATTTATGACGCACACCCATTGCTCTGTGAGAGAGCTGCTAACATCCCTGCAGGATACAAACACACACACACACACACACAAACATACACAGACTCTCACACACGCGCACCTTCCAGCCACTTTCTTTTTCTGCCACTACTTGATGTGTTGATAGTACACCTGTCGTAAGCATTCACAACATTGGCATGATACATGCAAGCAGTGGAGGCTCCTCAGAGGAGGAAGTGGAGGAGAATCCACCACATTCGTTTATATAACTCTTATGCTTCTGCGGTAAAACCTTGACAGAGCTAGAGTAATTTTCTATTGTTGTGTCAGACCATAAGACTTCCCGCAAAAATCTGTCTTCTCACAAAATCATCTGTAGCGTTGAAGATCGGCCTAACCAACTGTTATAACTCCAACTTTTATTACTCCTCTATGAAGAGATGAGAACCAACTTTTATTACTCCTCTATGAAGAGATGACAACCAACTGTTATAACTCCTCTATGAAGAGATGAGAACCAACTTTTATTACTCCTCTATGAAGAGATGAGAACCAACTTTTATTACTCCTCTATGAAGAGATGAGAACCAACTTTTATTACTCCTCTATGAAGAGATGAGAACCAACTTGTATTACTCCTCTATGATGAGATGAGAACCAACCTTTCTTACTCCTCTAGGATGAGATGAGAACCAACTTTTATTACTCCTCTATGAAGAGATGAGAACCAACTTTTATTACTCCTCTATGAAGAGATGAGAACCAACTTTTATTACTCCTCTATGATGAGATGAGAACCAACTTTTATTACTCCTCTATGAATAGATGAGAACCAACTGTTATAACTCCTCTATGATGAGATGAGAACCAACTTTTATTACTCCTCTATGATGAGATGAGAACCAACTTTTATTACTCCTCTATGAAGAGATGAGAACCAACTTTTATTACTCCTCTATGAAGAGATGAGAACCAACTTTTATTACTCCTCTATGAAGAGATGAGAACCAACTTTTATTACTCCTCTATGAAGAGATGAGAACCAACTTTTATTACTCCTCTATGATGAGATGAGAACCAACTTTTATTACTCCTCTATGAAGAGATGAGAACCAACTTTTATTACCCCTCTATGATGAGATGAGAACCAACTTTTATTACTCCTCTATGAAGAGATGAGAACCAACTTTTATTACTCCTCTATGAAGAGATGAGAACCAACTTTTATTACTCCTCTATGAAGAGATGAGAACCAACTTTTATTACTCCTCTATGAAGAGATGAGAACCAAATTTTATTACTCCTCTATGAAGAGATGAGAACCAACTTTTATTACTCCTCTATGATGAGATGAGAACCAACTGTTATAACTCCTCTATGATGAGATGAGAACCAACTTTTATTACTCCTCTATGAAGAGATGAGAACCAAATTTTATTACTCCTCTATGAAGAGATGAGAACCAACTTTTATTACTCCTCTATGATGAGATGAGAACCAACTGTTATAACTCCTCTATGATGAGATGAGAACCAACTTTTATTACTCCTCTATGAAGAGATGAGAACCAACTTTTATTACTCCTCTATGATGAGATGAGAACCAACTTTTATTACTCCTCTATGAAGAGATGAGAACCAACTTGTATTACTCCTCTATGAAGAGATGAGAACCAACTTGTATTACTCCTCTATGAATAGATGAGAACCAACTGTTATAACTCCTCTATGACGAGATGAGAACCAACTTTTATTACTCCTCTATGATGAGATGAGAACCAACTGTTATAACTCCTCTATGATGAGATGAGACTCTCACGAACAAGTTGTTTTGCTCTAGGATGCCCAAAGGTCCCTCCGAAACGGTTGGCGTTCTCCTTTAAAAATTAAAAATAACAGTATATATATCTATGACCGCCCCCCACAAGAGTCTTGGGACTCGTCTGAATAAGGCCGATCTGCCGACTTCTGTCTGTAGCGTCCCAACAGTTTGGGCTGCACACTCATTTACATTTACATTTAAGTCATTTAGCAGACGCTCTAGTGTATAAAGGTGTCACTCTCATGTACACGTTGTTTTTCTCTATGGCGCCTCACAAGATTTGGCTGTAGGTCTCCCGGTACCTGTTGAAAAAAGTCATGGAAGTTCATTTGGAGACTTTCAGATATAAGATTAAAGGACAGACACTTTGGGGGGGACTAACTGTTGGGGGGGACTATCTGTTGTTCCATGTAGTGAATCTTAGAGAACAGACACTTTGGGGGGGACTATCTGTTGTTCCATGTAGTGAATCTTAGAGAACAGACACTTTGGGGGGACTATCTGTTGTTCCATGTAGTGAATCTTAAAGAACAGACACTTTGGGGGGGGGACTATCTGTTGTTCCATGTAGTGAATCTTAGAGAACAGACACTTTGGGGGACTATCTGTTGTTCCATGTAGTGAATCTTAGAGAACAGACACTTTGGGGGGGGGACTATCTGTTGTTCCATGTAGTGAATCTTAGAGAACAGACACTTTGGGGGGACTATCTGTTGTTCCATGTAGTGAATCTTAAAGAACAGACACTTTGGGGGGGACTATCTGTTGTTCCATGTAGTGAATCTTAGAGAACAGACACTTCTGGGGGGGACAATCTGTTGGGGGGGGACTATCTGTTGGGGGCTATCTGTTGGGGGGGACTATCTGTTGTTCCATGTAGTGAATCTTAAAGAACAGACACTTTGGTGGGGGGACTATCTGTTGTTCCATGTAGTGAATCTTAGAGAACAGACACTTCTGGGGGGGGACAATCTGTTGGGGGGGGACAATCTGTTGGGGGGGGACTATCTGTTGGGGGGACAATCTGTTGGGGGGACAATCTGTTGGGGGGGGACTATCTGTTGGGGGGACAATCTGTTGGGGGGGGACAATCTGTTGGGGGACTATCTGTTGGGGGGACAATCTGTTGGGGGGACAATCTGTTGGGGGGGACAATCTGTTGGGGGGACAATCTGTCGGGGGGACAATCTGTTGGGGGGGACTATCTGTTGGGGGACAACAATCTGTTGGGGGACTATCTGTTGTTCCATGTAGTGAATCTTAGAGAACAGACACTTTGGGGGGGTCTATCTGTTGGGGGGACTATCTGTTGGGGGGGACAATCTGTTGGGGGGACTATCTGTTGGGGGGGGGACAATCTGTTGGGGGACTATCTGTTGGGGGGGGGGGGACAATCTGTTGGGGGGGGACTATCTGTTGGGGGGGACTATCTGTTGGGGGGGACAATCTGTTGGGGGGGGACTATCTGTTGGGGGACTATCTGTTGTTCCATGTAGTGAATCTGTTATTCAAAGTGTTCGTAAGGTCAAATACAGATTTTCATCCCCCAAAATATGTATTATTTCATTTTAATACTTAACGAGGTCTTAAAGTTAATAATCAAATAGGAAAATGATTGTTGGTATGACCTTGGCATGAACTTTTAATTATTTTTTCACTCTTGGACTGCTGGCCTCGTGCTTAGTCGTGTGGTCATGTGACCCGCTAATAAGGACATTGATACATTTCAGAGGGTCCAGAACAGAGCAGCACTTAGATGAACACGGAGGGAAGGCGCCTCAGTAACATTCATGTCAGTCTCTCCTGGCTCAGAGTTGAACAACACAAGACATGCAACCAGAGGTCTCTCCTGGCTCAGAGTTGAACAACACAAGACATGCAACCAGAGGTCTCTCCTGGCTCAGAGTTGAACAACACAAGACATGCAACCAGAGGTCTCTCCTGGCTCAGAGTTGAACAACACAAGACATGCAACCAGAGGTCTCTCCTGGCTCAGAGTTGAACAACACAAGACATGCAACCAGAGGTCTCTCCTGGCTCAGAGTTGAACAACACAAGACATGCAACCAGAGGTCTCTCCTGGCTCAGAGTTGAACAACACAAGACATGCAACCAGAGGTCTCTCCTGGCTCAGAGTTGAACAACACAAGACATGCAACCAGAGGTCTCTCCTGGCTCAGAGTTGAACAACACAAGACATGCAACCAGAGGTCTCTCCTGGCTCAGAGTTGAACAACACAAGACATGCAACCAGAGGTCTCTCCTGGCTCAGAGTTGAACAACACAAGACATGCAACCAGAGGTCTCTCCTGGCTCAGAGTTGAACAACACAAGACATGCAACCAGAGGTCTCTTCACCGTTCAGACACTCATCTGTACAACACAAGACATGCAACCAGAGGTCTCTTCACAGTTCAGACACTCACCTGTACAACACAAGACATGCAACCAGAGGTCTCTTCACCGTTCAGACACTCATCTGTACAACACAAGACATGCAACCAGAGGTCTCTTCACAGTTCAGACACTCATCTGTACAACACAAGACATGCAACCAGAGGTCTCTTCACCGTTCAGACACTCATCTGTACAACACAAGACATGCAACCAGAGGTCTCTTCACAGTTCAGACACTCATCTGTACAACACAAGACATGCAACCAGAGGTCTCTTCACCGTTCAGACACTCATCTGTACAACACAAGACATGCAACCAGAGGTCTCTTCACAGTTCAGACACTCATCTGTACAACACAAGACATGCAACCAGAGGTCTCTTCACCGTTCAGACACTCATCTGTACAACACAAGACATGCAACCAGAGGTCTCTTCACCGTTCAGACACTCATCTGTACAACACAAGACATGCAACCAGAGGTCTCTTCACCGTTCAGACACTCATCTGTACAACACAAGACATGCAACCAGAGGTCTCTTCACCGTTCAGACACTCATCTGTACAACACAAGACATGCAACCAGAGGTCTCTTCACCGTTCAGACACTCATCTGTACAACACAAGACATGCAACCAGAGGTCTCTTCACCGTTCAGACACTCATCTGTACAACACAAGACATGCAACCAGAGGTCTCTTCACAGTTCAGACACTCATCTGTACAACACAAGACATGCAACCAGAGGTCTCTTCACCGTTCAGACACTCATCGGTACAACACAAGACATGCAACCAGAGGTCTCTCCTGGCTCAGAGTTGAACAACACAAGACATGCAACCAGAGGTCTCTTCACAGTTCAGACACTCATCTGTACAACACAAGACATGCAACCAGAGGTCTCTTCACCGTTCAGACACTCATCTGTACAACACAAGACATGCAACCAGAGGTCTCTTCACCGTTCAGACACTCATCTGTACAACACAAGACATGCAACCAGAGGTCTCTTCACCGTTCAGACACTCATCTGTACAACACAAGACATGCAACCAGAGGTCTCTTCACAGTTCAGAAACTCATCTGTACAACACAAGACATGCAACCAGAGGTCTCTTCACCGTTCAGACACTCATCTGTACAACACAAGACATGCAACCAGAGGTCTCTTCACAGTTCAGACACTCATCTGTACAACACAAGACATGCAACCAGAGGTCTCTTCACCGTTCAGACACTCACCTGTACAACACAAGACATGCAACCAGAGGTCTCTTCACAGTTCAGACACTCATCTGTACAACACAAGACATGCAACCAGAGGTCTCTTCACCGTTCAGACACTCACCTGTACAACACAAGACATGCAACCAGAGGTCTCTTCACCGTTCAGACACTCACCTGTACAACACAAGACATGCAACCAGAGGTCTCTTCACAGTTCAGACACTCACCTGTACAACACAAGACATGCAACCAGAGGTCTCTTCACAGTTCAGAAACTCATCTGTACAACACAAGACATGCAACCAGAGGTCTCTTCACAGTTCAGACACTCACCTGTACAACAAAAGACTCACAACCTGAATACTTGGATGTCGATTATGTAGTGTATTATGTATTGTATTGTACTATGTATTGTATTGTGTATTATATTGTGTATTATATATTACATCATGTATTGCATAATGTAGTGTATTATATATTGCATAATGTATTGCATAATGTAGTGTAATATATATTGCATAATGTATTGCATAATGTATTGCATAATGTAGTGTATTATATATTGCATAATGTATTGCATAATGTATTGCATAATGTAGTGTATTATATATTGTATAATGTAGTGTATTATATATTGCATAATGTATTGCATAATGTAGTGTATTATTTATTGTATAATGTAGTGTATTATGTATTGCATAATGTAGTGTATTATATATTACAAAATGCATTGTATAATGTAGTGTATTATGTATTTCATTGTATTATGTATAGTGTGATAGTGTGGTATATCACAGTGTTTTATGGCCAATAGGGGGTGATAGTGTGGTATATCACAGTGTTTTATGGCCAATAGGGGGTGATAGTGTGGTATATCACAGTGTTTTATGGCCAATAGGGGGTGACAGCGTGGTATATCACAGTGTTTTATGGCCAATAGGGGGTGATAGTGTGGTATATCACAGTGTTTTATGGCCAATAGGGGGTGATAGCGTGGTATATCACAGTGTTTTATGGCCAATAGGGGGTGATAGCGTGGTATATCACAGTGTTTTATGGCCAATAGGGGGTGATAGTGTGGTATATCACAGTGTTTTATGGCCAATAGGGGGTGATAGCGTGGTATATCACAGTGTTTTATGGCCAATAGGGGGTGATAGCGTGGTATATCACAGTGTTTTATGGCCAATAGGGGGTGATAGCGTGGTATATGACAGTGTTTTATGGCCAATAGGGGCGATAGCGTGGTTTATCACAGTGTTTTAAGGCCAATAGGGGTGATAGCGTGGTATATCACAGTGTTTTATGGCCAATAGGGGTGATAGCGTGGTATATCACAGTGTTTTATGGCCAATAGGGGGTGATAGCGTGGCATATCACAGTGTTTATATGGCCAATAGGGGGTGATAGCGTGGTATATCACAGTGTTTAATGGCCAATAGGGGGCGATAGCGTGGTATATCACAGTGTTTTATGGCCAATAGGGGGTGATAGTGTGGTATATCACAGTGTTTTATGGTCAATAGGGGGCGATAGCGTGGTATATCACAGTGTTTTATGGCCAATAGGGGGTGATAGGGTGGTATATCACAGTGTTTTATGGCCAATAGGGGGTGATAGGGTGGTATATCACAGTGTTTTATGGCCAATAGGGGGCGATAGCGTGGTATATCACAGTGTTTTATGGCCAATAGGGGGTGATAGCGTGGTATATCACAGTGTTTTATGGCCAATAGGGGGCGATAGCGTGGTATATCACAGTGTTTTATGGCCAATAGGGGGTGATAGCGTGGTATATCACAGTGTTTATGGTCAATAGGGGGTGATAGCGTGGTATATCACAGTGTTTTATGGCCAATAGGGGTGATAGTGGTATATCACAGTGTTTTATGGTCAATAGGGGTGATAGCGTGGTATATCACAGTGTTTATATGGCCAATAGGGGGTGATAGCGTGGTATATCACAGTGTTTTATGGCCAATAGGGGTGATAGCGTGGTATATCACAGTGTTTTATGGCCAATAGGGGGCGATAGTGTGGTATATCACAGTGTTTTATGGCCAATAGGGGCGATAGTGTGGTATATCACAGTGTTTTATGGCCAATAGGGGTGACAGCGTGGTATATCACAGTGTTTTATGGCCAATAGGGGTGATAGTGTGGTATATCACAGTGTTTAATGGCCAATAGGGGGTGATAGCGTGGTATATCACAGTGTTTATGGCCAATAGGGGGTGATAGTGTGGTATATCACAGTGTTTTATGGCCAATAGGGGTGATAGCGTGGTATATCACAGTGTTTTATGGCCAAAATGGGGCGATAGTGTGGTATATCACAGTGTTTTATGGCCAATAGGGGGCGATAGCGTGGTATATCACAGTGTTTTATGGCCAATAGGGGGTGATAGCGTGGTATATCACAGTGTTTAATGGCCAATAGGGGGTGATAGTGTGGTATATCACAGTGTTTAATGACCAATAGGGTGTGATAGCGTGGTATATCACAGTGTTTAATGAGCAATAGGGGGCGATAGCGTGGTATATCACAGTGTTTTATGGCCAAAATGGGGCGATAGCGTGGTATATCACAGTGTTTAATGGCCAATAGGGGGTGATAGTGTGGTATATCACAGTGTTTTATGGCCAATAGGGGGTGATAGTGTGGTATATCACAGTGTTTAATGGCCAATAGGGGGTGTGTGGTATACTATTGTAAAGTGGCTGTTCCACTGGAT
>NC_068439.1:80506365-80623865 GCF_023373465.1 Oncorhynchus keta | reverse complement strand
AACCCTCCAAGGAAAACTCTCAATGAAACGTCCATTTACACCCTTTTTACCATCCTTGCAGTAGATAAAAGGAGATATATATATATATATATATAAACAGTGGCAAGAAAAAGTATGTGAACCCTTTGGAAATACCTGGATTTCTGGATTAATTGGTTATAAAATTTGATCTGATCTTCATCTAAGTCGCAACAATAGACAAACACAGTCTGCTTAAACTAATAACATACAATTATAATTGTTCATCTTTATTGAACACACCGTGGAAACATTCACAGTGCAGGGTGGGAAAAGTATGTGAACCCTTGGATTTAATAACTGGTTGACCCTCCTTTGGCAGCAATAATCTCAACCAAACGTTTTCTGTAGTTGCGGATCAGACCTGCACAACGGTCAGGAGGAATTTTGGACCATTCATCTTCACAAAACTGTTTCAGTTCAGCAATATTCTTAGGATGTCTGATGTGAAGTGCTCTCTTGAGGTCATGCTGTTTTAGCCATTCTGTTGTTTATTTATTTCTGTTTTCTGGGTTGTTGTCCTGTTGCATCACCCAATTTCTGTTGAGCTTCAATTGGCGGACAGAGAGCCTAACATTCTCCTTCAAAATGTCTTGATAAACTTGGGAATTCATTTTTCCGTTGATGACAGCAAGCTGTCCAGGCCCTGAGGCAGCAAAGCAGCCCCAGACCGTGATGCTCTGTGGAACATCCATGCGCTGTGGAACATCCAGGTGCACTTTTGCACAAGTCATTAGCCTTGGGTTTCAAATACTTTTTCCAACCTACATTGTGAATGTTTAATTGATGTATTCAATATAGACAAGAAAAATACAACAATTGCGTTGTTATTAGTTTAAGCACAATATGTTGGTCTATTGTTTTGACTTAGATGAAGATCAGATCAAATTTGACAAACAATTTATGCAGGGTTTCATCAAGGCTCTCTCTGTACTTTGCTCCGTTCATCTTTTCCTTGATCCTGACTAGTCTCCCAGTCCCTACTGCTGAAAAACATCCTCACAGCATGATGCTGCCACCACCATGCTTCACCATAAGTATTTTGCCAGGTTTCCTCCAGACGTGATGCTTGGCATTCAGGTCATTATGTGGTATTGTGATGTCATTGTGGGGTATTGTCTGTCGAATGATGAGGAACATTTTTTTTAATCCACTTTACGATAAGGCCGTAACGCAGAAAAAAATGGAAGGAGTCTGAATACTTTCCTAATGCACTGTGGGTGTGGGTGTATATATACAGTATGTATACATTGGGGCAAAAAAGTATTTAGTCAGCCACCAATTGTGCAAGTTCTCCCACTTAAAAAGATGAGAGAGGCCTGTAATTTTCATCATAGGTACATTTCAAATATGACAGACGAAATGAGAGAAAAAAAATCCAGAAAATCACATTGTAGGATTTTTAATGAATTTATTTGCAGATTATGGTGGAAAATAAGTATTTAATTATAATATTTATAAGTGGGAGAACTTGCACAAGTGGTGGCTGACTAAATACTTGTTTTGCCCCATATATCGAGAGAGAGACTCTTTTTGATCCTTCAGACTCATCTTCTCGATACAAGTATTCTCACGACACACACACCATTTCATCACTTGAGAAAAGGGCCAATGGGACGAGTCAGTATTCTTTATGTTAATATCTTAATGTCCATTATCACATAGAGCTGGAGGAATATTTATGTTAATATCTTAATGTCCATTATCACATAGAGCTGGAGGAATATTTATGTTAATATCTTAATGTCCATTATCACACAGAGCTGGAGGAATATTTATGTTAATATCTTAATGTCCATTATCACACAGAGCTGGAGGAATATTTATGTTAATATCTTAATGTCCATTATCACACAGAGCTGGAGGAATATTTATGTTAATATCTTAATGTCCATTATCACACAGAGCTGGAGGAATATTTATGTTAATATCTTAATGTCCATTATCACATAGAGGTGGAGGAATATTTATGTTAATATCTTAATGTCCATTATCACACAGAGCTGGAGGAATATTTATGTTAATATCTTAATGTCCATTATCACACAGAGCTGGAGGAATATTTATGTTAATATCTTAATGTCCATTATCACACAGAGCTGGAGGAATATTTATGTTAATATCTTAATGTCCATTATCACATAGAGCTGGAGGAATATTTATGTTAATATCTTAATGTCCATTATCACATAGAGCTGGAGGAATATTTATGTTAATATCTTAATGTCCATTATCACACAGAGCTGGAGGAATATTTATGTTAATATCTTAATGTCCATTATCACACAGAGCTGGAGGAATATTTATGTTAATATCTTAATGTCCATTATCACATAGAGCTGGAGGAATATTTATGTTAATATCTTAATGTCCATTATCACATAGAGCTGGAGGAATATTTATGTTAATATCTTAATGTCCATTATCACATAGAGCTGGAGGAATATTTATGTTAATATCTTAATGTCCATTATCACACAGAGCTGGAGGAATATTTATGTTAATATCTTAATGTCCATTATCACACAGAGCTGGAGGAATATTTATGTTAATATCTTAATGTCCATTATCACACAGAGCTGGAGGAATATTTATGTTAATATCTTAATGTCCATTATCACATAGAGCTGGAGGAATATTTATGTTAATATCTTAATGTCCATTATCACACAGAGCTGGAGGAATATTTATGTTAATATCTTAATGTCCATTATCACACAGAGCTGGAGGAATATTTATGTTAATATCTTAATGTCCATTATCACACAGAGCTGGAGGAATATTTATGTTAATATCTTAATGTCCATTATCACACAGAGCTAGAGGAATATTTATGTTAATATCTTAATGTCCATTATCACACAGAGCTGGAGGAATATTTATGTTAATATCTTAATGTCCATTATCACATAGAGCTGGAGGAATATTTATGTTAATATCTTAATGTCCATTATCACACAGAGCTGGAGGAATATTTATGTTAATATCTTAATGACCATTATCACACAGAGCTGGAGGAATATTTATGTTAATATCTTAATGTCCATTATCACACAGAGCTGGAGGAATATTTATGTTAATATCTTAATGTCCATTATCACACAGAGCTGGAGGAATATGTATGTTAATATCTTAATGTCCATTATCACACAGAGCTGGAGGAATATTTATGTAAATATCTTAATGCCCATTATCACACAGAGCTGGAGGAATATTTATGTAAATATCTTAATGCCCATTATCACACAGAGCTGGAGGAATATTTATGTTAATATCTTAATGTCCATTATCACATAGAGCTGGAGGAATATTTATGTTAATATCTTAATGTCCATTATCACACAGAGCTGGAGGAATATTTATGTTAATATCTTAATGTCCATTATCACATAGAGCTGGAGGAATATTTACGTTAATATCTTAATGTCCATTATCACATAGAGCTGGAGGAAACTATCATTACACTTAATGTAATGTGTGTGTGTGTGTGTGTGTGTCTGTGTCTGTGTCTGTGTCTGTGTTTGTGTGTGTGTGTGTGTGTGTGTGTGTGTGTGTGTGTGTGTGTGTGTGTGTGTGTGTGTGTGTGTGTGTGTGTGTGTGTGTGTGTGTGTGTGTGTGTGTGTGTGTGTCTGTGTCTGTGTCTGTGTGCCTGTGTGTGTGTTTGTGTGTGTGTGTGTGTGTGTGTGTGTGTGTGTGTGTGTGTGTGTGTGTGTGTGTGTGTGTGTGTGTGTGTGTGTGTGTGTGTGTGTGTCTGTGTCTGTGTCTGTGTCTGTGTCTGTGTCTGTGTCTGTGTGTGTGTGTGTGTGTGTGTGTGTGTGTGTGTGTGTGTGTGTGTGTGTGTGTGTGTGTGTGTGTGTGTGTGTGTGTGTGTGTGTGTGTCAAATAAGTTTTTTTATTTTGACATCTATCTTTTCCATCTGTAGAAAATGACCAGAGAATGAAGCTTCTTCGTCTGAGCATTCTGGTAACTTCTAAAGTGTCACTAAAGCTGTGACCTGTTTTTATATTCATCAAACCTCAAGAACAAATATCTATTAATATACTGTAAATATATATTCAGCCAAAAGAGATAAAAGCCTCACCCCTTTTTTGTAAATGTTGTTTTTGCAGCCTGAATATAAATTAAATGGAGATGTTGCGTCACTGGCCAATTCCCCATAATGTCAAAGTGGATTTTTGTTTTTGTTTTAAATGTTTACAAATGTATTAAATTAAAAATGAAAAGCTGAAATGTCTTGAGTCAATAAGTATTCAACCCCTTTGTTATGGCAAGCCTACATAAAATTGAGGAGAAGAGATGTGAACTTAACATGTCACATGCTCTGTGCAATAATAGTTTTTAACAGGAGTTTTGAATGACCCAAACATATTCAACTATCTATAAGGAAGGAAGCCTGAATAAAAATATTCCATAACATGTATCCTGTTTGCAACAAGGCACTAAAGTAATACTGCAAAAAATGTGGCAAAGAAATTAACATTATGTGGTTAAAACGTTGAGTTTAGGGCAAATCCAACACATCACATCAGTGGAGTACCACTCAGTACCTCTTCATACAGTACGGGTCAACAGTTTGGACATACCTACTCATTCAAGGTTTTAAAAAAAAAAATGTACTATTTTTTTGGGTGTATTTTAGACATTGTAGAATAATAGTGAAGACATCAAAACTATGAAATAACACATACGGAATCATGTAGTTACCATGGAATCATGTAGTTACCATGGAATCATGTAGTTACCATGGAATCGTGTAGTTACCATGGAATCATGTATAAAAAAAGGGTAAAACAAATTAAAAAAAAAAAAGTAAGTAGCCACCCTTTGCCTTGATGACAGCTTTACACACTCTTGGCATTCTCTCAACCAGCTTCATGAGGTAGTCACCTGGAATGTATTTTCAACTAACAGGTGTGCCTTGTTAAAAGTTAATCTGTGGAATTTCTTTCCTTAATGCGTTTGAGCCAATCAGTTGTGTTGTGACAAGGTAGGGGTGGTATACAGAAAATAGCCCTATTTGGTAAAAGACCAAGTCCATATTATGGCAAGAACAGCTGAAATAAGAAAAGAGAAACATCAATCCATCATTACTTTAAGACATGAAGGTCTGTCAATACGGAACATTTCTATAACATTGAACGTTTCTTCGAGTGCAGTTTCAAAAACCATAAAGCGATATGATGAAACTGGCTCTCATGAGGACCGCCACAGGAAAGGAAGACCCAGAGTTACCTCTGCTGCAGAGGATAAGATCATTAGAGTTAACTGCACCTCAGATTGCATCCCAAATAAATGCTTCACAGAGTTCAAGTAACAGACACATCTCAACATCAACTGTTCAGAGGAGACTGCGTGAATCAGGCCTTCATGGTGGAATTGCTGCAAAGAAACCACTACTAAAGGACACCAATAATAAGAAGAGACTTGCTTGGACTAGAAACACGAGCAATGGACTTTAGACCGGTGGAAATCTGTCCTTTGGTCTGTGTCTTTGTGAGACGCAGAGTAGGTGAACGGATTATCTCTGCATGTGTGGTTCCCATCGTGAAGCATGGAGGAGGAGGTGTGATGGTGTGATGGTGTGATGATGCTTTGCTGGTGAAACTGTCTGTGATTTATTTAGAATTAAAGGCACACTTAACCAGCACGGCTACCACAGCATTCTGAAGCGATATGCCATCCCATCTGGTTTGTGCTTAGTGGTACTATAATTTGTTTTTCTCCAGGACAATGACCCAAAACACACCTTCAGGATGCGTAAGGGCTATTTGACCAAGAAGGAGAGTGATGGAGTACTGCATCAGATGACCTGGCCTCCACAATCACCCGAATTCAACCTAATTGAGATGGTTAAGGATGAGTTGGACCACAGAGTGAAGGAAAAAGCAGCCAACAAGTGCTCAGCGTATGTGGGAACTCCTTCAACACTCTTGGAAAAACATTCCAGGTTAAGCTGGTTGAGAGAATGCAAAAGTGTGAAAAGCTGTCATTTAGGCATAGGCTGGCTACTTTGAAGAATCTCAAATCTCAAATATATTCAAAACCTTGGTGCTATATATATTTTGCTCTTTCAAGAAAACAATAGTTGATTCAAAGAGGATGTGTCAGATTTCAAACTCTTCCGTGATGTCGTGTCTTTGGCATCATTAAAGTCAAGACTTATTTTATCAAATCAATTCTCTGTAATTATTATTACGTGATTAAACTAATCATGTAAATGTAATTATTAACTAGGAAGTCGGGACACCAAGGAAAATATTCAGATTACAAAGTTATACTTTTCCTAATATAACTTTTCAGATATTTTAATATCTGATCAATTAGTCTTCTAATTAATTAATCATTCTTTACCTCACGTTAGTCTCATTCCGAACATGGTAAATCACCAACAGTAGATATGGTTACCTGGAAATGGTAGGGGGATGTGCCCTAGTGGGCTGAACCGATATGATGTCTTGGTAGACAAAGGTCCTGAGAAGGGTGCAAAAGACAAAAGACACTACAGAGTTGATAATTATAACAATTGAAATGCTAATCCTTTGCACATGAACGCTCACTCATTCTGGAAAAATTGCAATCAATATAGATATTTACGCTCAGTGTGTCGCCGTGATCTCTGTTGGAATCAAACGTCTTTCTGTTGGAAAGTTCATCTAAACTTCTCTTTGCGTCAGTGGAGTCTCCATGGCTAGAATGGATACTTCAGAGTTCCATTCAGAAATGTTCTAATAGAATAGATGTTTCGGCAGTTGTCGGTTTTCGCATTCGATGGTAAATAATTCCTAGCTGCAGACTAGTAATTAGTATCGAAGATATGCTCTCATTCTATCGGAATCGATCGTCTCCGAGTTTAACCAAGTGGTTAAGAATTCAGCAACCATTACAACCTTAGCTTGTCCTGAGGTTTTTCTGGTCTCTACTCAAACCTTAGCTCCCTCAGCTGACCCGACATAGGCAAGGTCTGAATTTGTCTTCTCCTGGTGGGGTTTATATTGGGAACAGCAGGAAAGCGCTGTCCCATGATGCCAGATCAATGTCTGTGCTCAACGACTTAAACAATAAAAGGGAATTTGATTGTCTTTCATTAAACAGTTTAAAATCACATTGCATAATTCCACAAATAGTTTCATCTTTACTCATTCATTTAATACAACAATTAGATGCAACTCTCATAACGAAGACTCTTGTATAAACAGAGTTATGGTAATGTGGCTGTGTTGTCTCTCATGAGGTCACAAACATTAAACAAAATGGACCGGTCGTAGCTGGATTCTCCACCGACCGGTTACACATTCTCCAAAACATGGACATTGTTCAGTTCTCAAGTTCTATGAGGTAGAAGAAGTTCCTTTGTTCTACTGTGAACCCTCTCTCTATACTGCACAAGGGAGAGAGTCTCCTCCTGGAATTTATGACCTGAGATAACAGAGCCTGGGTGTAGGGAGAAGAGAGAGGTGGTGAGAGAGATAGAGAGTTGGTGCTTGCTATATCCAAAGAGGGCCATGACTTAGGTAGGATACACTTTTGCTTTCTCGCCAAAAGGAGGCTATCGAAGAGGTTTCCCTATTATGAATTGAAACTCTCCTCGACCACTTGACAACTCATCGGTTTCTGGGTCACGGAGGAGAGAGGGTGGAAGACGGAGTTTTGTCCAAACGATGACTTACCAAAATCAAAGATGGCATCCCTGGACATGACTTCACAAGCCACCCAAATCAAATCAAATTGGATTGGTCACATACACATATTTAGCAGATGTTATTGCGGGTGTAGTGAAATGTTTGTGTTCCCAGCACCAACAGTGCAGTAGTATCTAACAACTCACCACAATGCACACAAATCTAATAGTAAAATAATGGAATTAAGAAATATATAAATATTAGGATGAACAATGTCGAAGTGGGTTTGACAAAAATACAGTAGAATAGAATACAGTATATACTGTACATATGAGATGAGTAAAGCAGTATGCAAACATTATTAAAGTGACAAGTGTTCCATTATTAAAGTGACCAGTGTTCCATTATTAGTGACCAGTGTTCCATTATTAAAGTGACCAGTGTTCCATTATTAAAGGGACCAGTGTTCCATTATTAGTGACCAGTGTTCCATTATTAGTGACCAGTGTTCCATTATTAAAGTGACCAGTGTTCCATTATTAAAGTGACCAGTGTTCCATTATTAAAGTGACAAGTGTTCCATTATTAGTGACCAGTGTTCCATTATTAGTGACCAGTGTTCCATTATTAAAGTGACCAGTGTTCCATTATTAAAGGGACCAGTGTTCCATTATTAGTGACCAGTGTTCCATTATTAAAGTGACCAGTGTTCCAATATTAAAGGGACCAGTGTTCCAATATTAAAGTAACCAGTGTTCCATTATTAAAGTGACCAGTGTTCCATTATTAAAGGGACCAGTGTTCCATTATTAAAGTGACCAGTGTTCCAATATTAAAGTAACCAGTGTTCCATTATTAAAGTGACCAGTGTTCCATTATTAAAGGGACCAGTGTTCCATTATTAGTGACCAGTGTTCCTTTATTAAAGTGACCAGTGTTCCATTATTAAAGTGACAAGTTTTCCATTATTAAAGGGACCAGTGTTCCATTATTAAAGTGACCAGTGTTCCATTATTAAAGTGACCAGTGTTCCATTATTAAAGGGACCAGTGTTCCATTATTAAAGGGACCATTGTTCCATTATTAAAGTAACCAGTGTTCCATTATTAAAGTAACTAGTGTCCCAAGTCTATAATTATAGGGCAGCAGCCTCTAAGGTGAAGGGAAGAGTAACCGGGTGGTAACCGGCTAGTAATGGCTATTTAACAGTCTGATAGCCTTAAGATAGAAGCTGTTTTTCAGTCTCTTGGTCCCAGCTTTGATGCACCTGTACTGACCTTGCTTTCTGGATGATAGCGGGGTAAACAGGCTGTTTCTCGGGTGGTTGTTGTCCTTGATCTTTTTGGCCTTCCTGTGACATCGGATGGTGTAGATGTCCTGGAGGGAAGGTAGTTTGCCCCCCGTGATGCGTTGGGCAGAGAGCACCACCATCTGCGGTTTGAGGACGGTGCAGTTGCCGTACCAGGTGGTGATAGAGGATGCTCTCAATGGTGCATCTGTAAAGGTTTGTGAGGGTCTTAGGGACCAAGCCAAATTTCTTCAGCCTCCTGAGGTGGCGCTATTGCGACTTCTTCACCACACTGTCTATGTGGGTGGACCATTTCAGTTTGTCAGTGACGCTGAGGAACTTGAAGCTTTCGTCCTGCTTCACTGCGGTCCCGTCGATGTGGATAAGGGGGTTTCAGCCTGTTTCCTGAAGTCCTTGATCAGGTCCTTTATTTTGTTGACGTTGAGTAAGAGGTTATTTTCCTGGCACCTTCCCGCCAGGTCCCTCACCTCCTCCCTGTAGTCTCTTCATTGTTGGAAATCAGGCCGACTACTGTTGTGTCATCTGCGAACTTGATGATTGAGTTGGAGGCGTGCTTGGCCATGCAGTCATGGTTGAACAGAGAGTACAGGAGGGGGATGAGCACACACCCTTGTGGGGCTCTTGTGTTGAGGATCAGCTGAGTGGAGGTGATGTTTCCTACCTTCACCACCTGGTGGCGGCCCGTCAGGATGTCCAGGACCCAGTTGCACAGCCGGGTTTCCGGCCCATGTCCTCGAGCTTATTATTAATGATGAGCTTGGAGGGTACCATGGTCTTAAAGGCTGAGCTATAGTCAATAATCAGCATTCTTACAATCCTATTCCTCTTGTCCAGATGGGATAGGGCAGTGTGTAGTGCGATGGTGAATGCATTGTCTCTGGATCTATTGGGGCGGTATGCAAATTGATGTGGGTCTACGGTGTCAAGTAAGATTGCTTCCGGGGCACAGATGAATTCATTAGTTACCCGTAACAAAAAATGGCCTCCTGAGTCCATAACTTCACTAGTTCCCCAAATCAAAGATGTCCTTCCAGCCAAACCCAGGATTGATTATTAGAAAGCTGATATTTGGGTAGGCCATTTTCCTTGTCTTTGAAACAACCTTCCTCCCTCCCTGAGGCATTGAGGCAGCACCAACCCCAAAACCCCAGAGAGCCGTTCTGCTGCTGGTCTCCTGGCAACTAAGATGATTGACGGAGGAGAAAAAGGAAGAAGAGGGAGTAAGTGTGAGTGAGAGAGATAAAAGAAGAAGAAAAGAAGCTCAACTACATTTTTACTGTCTTGTCTTTCTCTGTCATCCTCCATTCTCCATATTCTCTCTATCCTCTCTATTCTCTATATCCTCTATATCCTCTCTATCCTCTCTATTCTCTCTATCCTCTCTAACCTCTCAATTCTCTCTATTCTCTCTATTCTCTATTCTCTCTATCCTCTCTAACCTCTCTATTCTCTATATCCTCTATATTCTCTCTATTCTCTCTCACCTCTATATTCTCTATATCCTCTCTATCCTCTCTAACCTCTATATTTTCTCTGTCCTCTAAATTCTCTCTATCCTCTCTATCCTCTCTATCCTCTATATTCACTCTATCCTCTATATTCTCTCTAACCTCTCTATCCTCTATATCCTCTCTATCCTCTATATTCTCTCTATCCTCTCTATCCTCTCTAACCTCTCTATCCTCTCTAACCTCTCTATTCTCTATATCCTCTCTAACCTCTCTATCCTCTCTATCCTCTCTATTCTCTCTATCCTCTCTAACCTCTCTATTCTCTCTATCCTCTCTAACCTATATATTCTCTCTATCCTCTATTCTCTCTATCCTCTCTGTTCTCTTTATTCTCTCTATCCTCTCTATCCTCTCTAACCTCTCTATTCTCTCTATCCTCTCTAACCTATATATTCTCTCTATCCTCTATTCTCTCTATCCTCTCTGTTTTCTTTATTCTCTATATTCTCTCTATCCTCTCTATGCTCTCTATCCTCTCTAACCTCTCTATTCTCTCTATCCTCTCTAACCTCTCTATTCTCTCTATCCTCTCTATCCTCTATATCCTCTATATCCTCTCTAACCTCTATCCTCTCTATCCTCTATATCCTCTCTAACCTCTCTATCCTCTCTATCCTCTCTATTCTCTCTAACCTCTCTATCCTCTATATCCTCTCTATCCTCTATATTCTCTCTATCCTCTCTATCCTCTCTAACCTCTCTATCCTCTCTAACCTCTATATTCTCTATATCCTCTCTATCCTCTCTATCCTCTCTATTCTCTCTATCATCTCTAACCTCTCTATTCTCTCTATCCTCTCTAACCTATATATTCTCTCTATCCTCTATTCTCTCTATCCTCTCTGTTCTCTTTATTCTCTCTATCCTCTCTATCCTCTCTATCCTCTCTAACCTATATATTCTCTCTATCCTCTATTCTCTCTATCCTCTCTGTTCTCTTTATTCTCTCTATCCTCTCTATCCTCTCTATCCTCTCTAACCTCTCTATTCTCTCTATCCTCTCTAACCTATATATTCTCTCTATCCTCTATTCTCTCTATCCTCTCTGTTCTCTTTATTCTCTCTATCCTCTCTATCCTCTCTATCCTCTCTATCCTCTCTAACCTCTCTATTCTCTCTATCCTCTCAATTCAATTCAATTCAATTCAAGGGGCATTATTGGCATGGGGAAGCATGTGTTAACATTGCCAAAGCAAGTGAGGTAGATAATATACAAAAGTGAAATAAACAATAAAAAGTATCAGTAAACATTACACATACAGAAGTTTCAAAACAATAAAGACATTACACATGTCATATTATGTATATATGCAGTGTTGTAACAATGTGCAAATGGTTAAAGTACACAAGGTAAAATAAATAAGCATAATATGGGTTGTATTTACAATGGTGTTTGTTTTTCAAACACCATTGCTGCTATGATGGCAAACTGTGGAATTTCACCCAGTAGATATGGGAGTTTATCAAAATTGGGTTTGTTTTATAATTCTTTGTGGATCTGTGTAATCTGAGGGAAATATGTGCCTCCAATATGGTCATACATTGGGCAGGAGGTTAGGAAGTGCAGCTCACTTTCCACCTCACCTCTTCTCTTGAGAGCCAGGTCTGCCAACGGCGGCCTTTCTCAATAGCAAAGCTATGCTCACTGAGTTTGTACATAGTCAAAGCTTTCCTTAAGTTTGGGTCAGTCACAGTGGTCAGGTATTCTGCCACTGTGTACTCTCTGTTTAGGGCCAAATAGCATTCTAGTTTACTCTGTTTTTTTTTCATTCTTTCCAATGTGTCAAGTCATTATCTTAGATGCAACCTCTCTTATCATCACCCAGTGCCTGGGCTTACCTCCGCTGTACCCGCACCCCACCATACCCCTGTCTGCGCATTATGCCCTGAATATATTCTACCACGCCCAGAATTCTGCTCCTTTTATTCTTTGTCCCCAACGCTCTAGGCGACCAGTTTTGACATCCTTTAGCCGTGCCCTCATCCTACTCCTCCTCTGTTTCTCGGGTGATTTGGAGGTAAACCCAGGCCCCGTTTTTCCCCAGGCACCCTCATTTGTTGACTTCTGTGATTTTAAAAAACTTGGTTTCATGCATGTAAACTTCAGAAGCCTCCTCCCTAAGTTTGTTTTACTCACTGCTTTAGCACACTCTGCCAACCCTGATGTCCTTGCCGTGTCTGAATCCTGGCTTAGGAAGGCCACCAACAATTCTGAGATTTCCATACCCAGCTACAACACCTTCTGTGGCAGCTAGTAGACCGGCGACGCCGACCGCTGAGAGCCGCCCGAACAGAGAGAGGAGCCACCTTCTGTGGCAGCTAGTAGACCGGCGACGCCGACCGCCGAGAGCCGCCCGAACAGAGAGAGGAGCCACCTTCTGTGGCAGCTAGTAGACCGGCGAAGCCGACCGCCGAGAGCCGCCCGAACAGAGAGAGGAGCCACCTTCTGTGGCAGCTAGTAGACCGGCGACGGCGACTGCCGAGAGCCGCCCGAACAGAGAGAGGAGCCACCTTCGGTAGAAGTCGTGACAAACGGTGATCAAATGTTTTAATTAGCAACAGCAAGCCAATATAAACTGAATATTTCTTTCAACAACAAGCTCCTCTTTGAAACCCCTGGATGGTGAAAAAAATAAGTGTTTTCAAGTCAGTGATCTCTGTAGTCAGTGAGTGATCTCTGTAGTCAGTGAGTGATCTCTGTAGTCAGTGAGTGATCTCTGTAGTCAGTGAGTGATCTCTGCAGTCTGTGATCTCTGCAGTCAGTCAGTGATCTCTGCAGTCAGTCAGTGATCTCTGCAGTCAGTCAGTGATCTCTGTAGTCAGTGATCTCTGTAGTCAGTGATCTCTGCAGTCCGTGATCTCTGCAGTCAGTGAGCTTTTCCCAGACCTGCAACACCAGCCGTGAGCACTTCTCCTCCTTTTCTGTCCGTGGCTCAAAACACAAAGCTGATTCCTGAAACTGAATGTATTCAAATGAAAGACTGGCAGGTGGTTCTGGGTGGCCCTGTAGTGGGTTCAGTCCCATCGGTGTGCTCTGCAGTGTCTCCTCAGCTCAGTTCAGCTCAGTTCAGCTAAGTTAGGTGTTAGTACACTCATGTTAGACTCTATCTCTTACTAAAACATTTCTGGCTTTGTCCTAAACAGATCCCTGTCCCCTAGAGAACATAATGTCTGTGTCCTAAACAGATCCCTGTCCCCTAGAGAACATAATGTCTGTGTCCTAAACAGATCCCTGTCCCCTAGAGAACATAATGTCTGTGTCCTAAACAGATCCCTGTCCCCTAGAGAACATAATGTCTGTGTCCTAAACAGATCCCTGTCCCCTAGAGAACATAATGTCTGTGTCCTAAACAGATCCCTGTCCCCTAGAGAACATAATGTCTGTGTCCTTAACAGATCCCTATCCCCTAGAGAACATAATGTGTCAGTCAACATCTTTAGATGCTTCCTTCCTCTCCTGTGAACCTCTCTATATCTCCATCTGTCTCTATCTCTCTCTATATCTCCATCTGTCTCTATCTCTTGCTCACTCTCTCATCCCTCTCTACCTTTCTCTCTCTCTCTCTAAACCTCTCTACCTCCCTCACTCTATTTCTCTCTCTCTTTTACCTCTTTACCTACCACT
Organism: Oncorhynchus keta; assembly: GCF_023373465.1. Classification (NCBI taxonomy): domain Eukaryota; kingdom Metazoa; phylum Chordata; class Actinopteri; order Salmoniformes; family Salmonidae; genus Oncorhynchus; species Oncorhynchus keta. The sequence continues at coordinate 80,609,782 of NC_068439.1, read as the reverse complement.
CTCTCTCCCTAGCTCTCTCTCGCTCTAAACCTCTCTACCTCTCTCTCTCTCTTACCTCACTACCACTCTCTACCTCTCTAGCTCTCTCTCTCTCTAAACCTCTCAGTTTGAGTCTCTCTTCTTATTATTCTTCAGACATTTCTTTCCTCTCCTCTTGCAATTTGTCTTTCAGATAGGTTTCCTATCTGTTTCCTATCTGTTTCCTTTCTGTTTCCTATCTTCTCCTTTCTGTTTCCTACCTGTTTCCTTTCTGTTTCCTACCTGTCTCCTTTCTGTTTCCTATCTGTCTCCATTCTGTTTCCTACCTGTTTCCTATCTGTTTCATAGGTTTCCTATCTTCTCCTTTCTGTTTACTACCTGTTTCATTTCTGTTTCCTATCTGTCTCCATTCTGTTTCCTATCTTCTCCTTTCTGTTTCCTACCTGTCTCCTTTCTGTTTCCTACCTGTTTCCTATCTGTCTCCATTCTGTTTCCTATCTTCTCCTTTCTGTTTCCTATCTGTCTCCATTCTGTTTCCTATCTTCTCCTTTCTGTTTCCTACCTGTCTCCTTTCTGTTTCCTACCTGTTTCCTATCTGTCTCCATTCTGTTTCCTATCTTCTCCATTCTGTTTCCTATCTTCTCCTTTCTGTTTCCTACCTGTCTCCTTTCTGTTTCCTACCTGTTTCCTATCTGTTTCCTATCTTCTCCTTTCTGTTTCCTATCTGTTTCCTATCTTCTCCTTTCTGTTTCCTATCTGTCTCCATTCTGTTTCCTACCTGTTTCCTTTCTGTTTCCTACCTGGTTCCTATCTGTCTCCTTTCTGTTTCCTATCTGTTTCCTATCTGTCTCCATTCTGTTTCCTACCTGTTTCCTTTCTGTTTCCTACCTGTTTCCTATCTGTTTCCTATCTTCTCCTTTCTGTTTCCTATCTTCTCCTTTCTGTTTCCTACCTGTTTCCTACCTGTTTCCTACCTGTTTCCTATCTTCTCCTTTCTGTTTCCTACCTGTTTTCTATCTTCTCCTTTCTGTTTCCTACCTGTTTCCTACCTGTTTCCTATCTGTTTCCTATCTTATCCTTTCTGTTTCCTATCTGTTTCCTATCTTCTCCTTTCTGTTTCCTACCTGTTTCCTACCTGTTTCCTATCTGTTTCCTATCTTATCCTTTCTGTTTCCTATCTGTTTCCTATCTGTCTCCATTCTGTTTCCTATCTTCTCCTTTCTGTTTCCTACCTGTCTCCTTTCTGTTTCCTACCTGTTTCCTATCTGTTTCCTATCTTCTCCTTTCTGTTTCCTATCTGTTTCCTATCTTCTCCTTTCTGTTTCCTATCTGTCTCCATTCTGTTTCCTACCTGTTTCCTTTCTGTTTCCTACCTGGTTCCTATCTGTCTCCTTTCTGTTTCCTATCTGTTTCCTATCTGTCTCCATTCTGTTTCCTACCTGTTTCCTTTCTGTTTCCTACCTGTTTCCTATCTGTTTCCTATCTTCTCCTTTCTGTTTCCTATCTTCTCCTTTCTGTTTCCTACCTGTTTCCTACCTGTTTCCTACCTGTTTCCTATCTTCTCCTTTCTGTTTCCTACCTGTTTTCTATCTTCTCCTTTCTGTTTCCTACCTGTTTCCTATCTGTTTCCTATCTTATCCTTTCTGTTTCCTATCTGTTTCCTATCTTCTCCTTTCTCTTTCCTACCTGTTTCCTACCTGTTTCCTATCTGTTTCCTATCTTATCCTTTCTGTTTCCTATCTGTTTCCTATCTTCTCCTTTCTGTTTCCTATATTCTCCATTCTGTTTCCTACATGTTTCCTTTCTGTTTCCTACCTGGTTCCTATCTGTCTCCTTTCTGTTTCCTATCTGTTTCCTATCTGTCTCCATTCTGTTTCCTATCTTCTCCTTTCTGTTTCCTACCTGTCTCCTTTCTGTTTCCTACCTGTTTCCTATCTGTTTCCTATCTTCTCCTTTCTGTTTCCTATCTGTTTCCTATCTTCTCCTTTCTGTTTCCTATCTGTCTCCATTCTGTTTCCTACCTGTTTCCTTTCTGTTTCCTACCTGGTTCCTATCTGTCTCCTTTCTGTTTCCTATCTGTTTCCTATCTGTCTCCATTCTGTTTCCTACCTGTTTCCTTTCTGTTTCCTACCTGTTTCCTATCTGTTTCCTATCTTCTCCTTTCTGTTTCCTATCTTCTCCTTTCTGTTTCCTACCTGTTTCCTACCTGTTTCCTACCTGTTTCCTATCTTCTCCTTTCTGTTTCCTACCTGTTTTCTATCTTCTCCTTTCTGTTTCCTACCTGTTTCCTACCTGTTTCCTATCTGTTTCCTATCTTATCCTTTCTGTTTCCTATCTGTTTCCTATCTTCTCCTTTCTGTTTCCTACCTGTTTCCTACCTGTTTCCTATCTGTTTCCTATCTTATCCTTTCTGTTTCCTATCTGTTTCCTATCTGTCTCCATTCTGTTTCCTATCTTCTCCTTTCTGTTTCCTACCTGTCTCCTTTCTGTTTCCTACCTGTTTCCTATCTGTTTCCTATCTTCTCCTTTCTGTTTCCTATCTGTTTCCTATCTTCTCCTTTCTGTTTCCTATCTGTCTCCATTCTGTTTCCTACCTGTTTCCTTTCTGTTTCCTACCTGGTTCCTATCTGTCTCCTTTCTGTTTCCTATCTGTTTCCTATCTGTCTCCATTCTGTTTCCTACCTGTTTCCTTTCTGTTTCCTACCTGTTTCCTATCTGTTTCCTATCTTCTCCTTTCTGTTTCCTATCTTCTCCTTTCTGTTTCCTACCTGTTTCCTACCTGTTTCCTACCTGTTTCCTATCTTCTCCTTTCTGTTTCCTACCTGTTTTCTATCTTCTCCTTTCTGTTTCCTACCTGTTTCCTATCTGTTTCCTATCTTATCCTTTCTGTTTCCTATCTGTTTCCTATCTTCTCCTTTCTGTTTCCTACCTGTTTCCTACCTGTTTCCTATCTGTTTCCTATCTTATCCTTTCTGTTTCCTATCTGTTTCCTATCTTCTCCTTTCTGTTTCCTATATTCTCCATTCTGTTTCCTACATGTTTCCTTTCTGTTTCCTACCTGGTTCCTATCTGTCTCCTTTCTGTTTCCTATCTGTTTCCTATCTGTCTCCATTCTGTTTCCTACCTGTTTCCTTTCTGTTTCCTATCTGTTTCCTATCTTCTCCTTTCTGTTTCCTATCTTCTCCTTTCTGTTTCCTACATGTTTCCTTTCTGTTTCCTACCTGGTTCCTATCTGTCTCCTTTCTGTTTCCTATCTGTTTCCTATCTGTCTCCATTCTGTTTCCTACCTGTTTCCTTTCTGTTTCCTATCTGTTTCCTATCTTCTCCTTTCTGTTTCCTATCTTCTCCTTTCTGTTTCCTACCTGTTTCCTACCTGTTTCCTACCTGTTTCCTATCTGTTTCCTATCTTCTCCTTTCTGTTTCCTATCTGTTTCCTATCTGTCTCCTTTCTGTTTCCTACCTGTTTCCTTTCTGTTTCCTACCTGTTTCCTTTCTGTTTCCTATCTTCTCCTTTCTGTTTCCTATCTTCTCCTTTCTGTTTCCTATCTTCTCCTTTCTGTTTCCTATCTTCTCCTTTCTGTTTCCTATCTTCTCCTTTCTGTTTCCTATCTTCTCCTTTCTGTTTCCTATCTTCTCCTTTCTGTTTCCTATCTGTCTCCATTCTGTTTCCTACCTGTTTCCTTTCTGTTTCCTGTCTTCTCCTTTCTGTTTCCTATCTTCTCCTTTCTGTTTCCTACCTGTTTCCTATCTTCTCCTTTCTGTTTCCTATCTGTTTCTTATCTGTTTCCTATCTTCTCCTTTCTGTTTCCTATCTTCTCCTTTCTGTTTCCTATCTTCTCCTTTCTGTTTCCTACCTGTTTCCTATCTGTTTCCTACCTGTTTCCTATCTGTCTCCATTCTGTTTCCAACCTGTTTCCTTTCTGTTTCCTACCTGTTTCCTTTCTGTTTCCTGTCTTCTCCTTTCTGTTTCCTATCTTCTCCTTTCTGTTTCCTACCTGTTTCCTACCTGTTTCCTATCTGTCTCCATTCTGTTTCCTACCTGTTTCCTATCTTCTCCTTTCTGTTTCCTACCTGTTTCCTTTCTGTTTCCTACCTGTTTCCTATCTGTTTCCTACCTGTTTCCTTTCTGTTTCCTACCTGTTTCCTACCTGTTTCCTACCTGTTTCCTATCTGTTTCATATCTTCTCCTTTCTGTTTCCTAACTGTTTCCTTTCTGTTTCCTATCTGTTTCCTACCTGTTTCCTTTCTGTTTCCTATCTGTCTCCTTTCTGTTCCCTACCTGTTTCCTATCTGTTTCCTACCTGTTTCCTATCTGTTTCCTATCTTCTCCTTTCTGTTTCCTAACTGTTTCCTTTCTGTTTCCTATCTGTTTCCTATCAGTCTCCTTTCTGTTTCCTATCTGTTTCCTATCTGTCTCCTTTCTGTTTCCTATCTTCTCCTTTCTGTTTCCTTTGTTTCCTAGGTTTCCTATCTTTTTCCTACCTGTTCCCTACATGTTTCCCCACCTGTTTCAAACCTGTTTCAGATCTGTTTCCTATCAGAATGCTTTCCCTGTCTCCATGTGTGTTTTATATTCTCTTATACCGTTGCCATGGCAGGAACATGGAACATTCTAATGAGGTGCCCCACACTCCAAGAACACATGGATGTTTGTCACGCACACCTCTATGAAGAGGGAACGCAACACCCTGCTACAACTAAACTCTCCGTGAAGTGAAAAAGGTATGGACTGTAGGCGTAAGCAAGGATGACAACAGGCAGAATGTGGTACCGTTTACAAGGACTTTATTCCTTCACGCGGTAATATGGGGAAAAGGGGCTGGACGGAACCAAAGCAAAGAAAGTAAATCTCAAAGCCCCCCCTCTCCTATCTTACCTGCCTACCCACTACTTACCTAATTTAGCACCACCTGGTGCCCTAACCAAAATACAGGGGGTGGTCCGCCCAGGTCTTACCTAGTGTGCCTTGACAGTGAATATGCTACGGGTATATGTATGCCCGCGGGCCTCTTGCCGAAGCACTCCCTAGGTGCCTTCCCCTTCCCCCCTGGGAACAAATAAAACAGGAGAACAAATCATTTCTCAAACAAACTAAGAAACAAAGGACATCAAATAAGCTCTATCTGAGCAACAAACTCACAGAACATACTAACTGCTACCAACCACTAACATAGTAAATTATCCACAGCCATCAGCCTCCTCTCTCAGCAATGACCTCCCTCACCTTCAATCTCTCTGCAATGACCTCCCAGCAATGACCCCCAGCAAATCTCTCTCCTGAACAGAACACTGGCTTTATATATAGCTTCAGAAGGAATAGGTAATTGGAGACAGCTGCGTCTTGACCAGGGGGCGGGGTCAGCTCTCCAATTAGCCATGGAGTCGACCAATCGGCTGCTTGAGGGATTTCAGGAAGCCATTTCCTGAAATAAACTCATGATGCAAATACACAAACTACAAGACATAAACTGGGGAACGTAACAATGTTGTCTGAATGAACATCTGAGACAGTGGGAGAGAACACGAGACAATACATGTCAGGAAAAGCAAGGTTGTAAGAGTACTGTGTCCCTGATGGAGACAGGTAGATAAGAGTACTGTGTCCCTATCTGACTCTGATGGAGACAGGTAAATACAAATACTGTGTCCCTATCTGACTCTGATGAAGACAGATTAATAAGAGTACTGTGGATTCACACTGGCTGGCTCTGGAGTACTGTGTCTCTATCTGACAAGGTTGTAGTACACAGGGTTTTCTGGTGGTTGGAAGCTGGATTCACACTGGCTGGCTCTGGAGTACTGTGTCCCTATCTGACAAGGTTGTAGTACACAGGGTTTTCTGGTGGTTGGAAGCTGGATTCACACTGGCTGGCTCTGGAGTACTGTGTCCCTATCTGTCAAGGTTGTAGTACACAGGGTTGAAGACAGGTACATAAGAGTACTGTGTCCCTATCTGACTGCTGAAGACAGGTACATAAGAGTACTGTGTCCCTATCTGACTGCTGAAGACAGGTACATAAGAGTACTGTGTCCCTATCTGACTCTGCTGAAGACAGGTACATAAGAGTACTGTGTCTCTATCTGACTCTGCTGAAGACAGGTACATAAGAGTACTGTGTCCCTATCTGACTCTGCTGAAGACAGGTACATAAGAGTACTGTGTCCCTATCTGACTCTGCTGAAGACAGGTACATAAGAGTACTGTGTCCCTATCTGACTCTGCTGAAGACAGGTACATAAGAGTACTGTGTCCCTATCTGACTCTGCTGAAGACGGGAACATAAGAGTACTGTGTCCCTATCTGACTCTGCTGAAGACAGGAACATAAGATTACTGTGTCCCTATCTGACTCTGCTGAAGACAGGTACATAAGAGTACTGTGTCCCTATCTGACTCTGCTGAAGACGGGAACATAAGAGTACTGTGTCCCTACCTGACTCTGCTGAAGACAGGAACATAAGAGTACTGTGTCCCTATCTGACTCTGCTGAAGACGGGAACATAAGAGTACTGTGTCCCTACCTGACTGCTGAAGACAGGAACATAAGAGTACTGTGTCCCTATCTGACTCTGCTGAAGACGGGAACATAAGAGTACTGTGTCCCTAACGGACTCTGCTGAAGACAGGAACATAAGAGTACTGTGTCTCTATCTGACTCTGCTGAAGACGGGAACATAAGAGTACTGTGTCCCTATCTGACTCTGCTGAAGACAGGTACATAAGAGTACTGTGTCCCTATCTGACTCTGCTGAAGACGGGAACATAAGAGTACTGTGTCCCTATCTGACTCTGCTGAAGACAGGAACATAAGAGTACTGTGTCCCTATCTGACTCTGCTGAAGACAGGTACATAAGAGTACTGTGTCCCTATCTGACTCTACTGAAGACGGGAACATAAGAGTACTGTGTCCCTATCTGACTCTGCTGAAGACAGGTACATAAGAGTATTGTGTCCCTATCTGACTCTGCTGAAGACGGGAACATAAGAGTACTGTGTCCCTATCTGACTCTGCTGAAGACGGGAACATAAGAGTACTGTGTCCCTATCTGACTCTGCTGAAGACGGGAACATAAGAGTACTGTGTCCCTATCTGACTCTGCTGAAGACAGGTACATAAGAGTACTGTGTCCCTATCTGACTCTGCTGAAGACGGGAACATAAGAGTACTGTGTCCCTATCTGACTCTGCTGAAGACGGGAACATAAGAGTACTGTGTCCCTATCTGACTCTGCTGAAGACGGGAACATAAGAGTACTGTGTCCCTATCTGACTCTGCTGAAGACAGGTACATAAGAGTACTGTGTCCCTATCTGACTCTGCTGAAGACGGGAACATAAGAGTACTGTGTCCCTATCTGACTCTGCTGAAGACAGGTACATAAGAGTACTGTGTCCCTATCTGACTCTGCTGAAGACAGGTACATAAGAGTACTGTGTCCCTATCTGACTCTGCTGAAGACAGGTACATAAGAGTACTGTGTCCCTATCTGACTCTGCTGAAGACAGGAACATAAGATTACTGTGTCCCTACCTGACTCTGCTGAAGACAGGAACATAAGAGTACTGTGTCCCTATCTGACTCTGCTGAAGACGGGAACATAAGAGTACTGTGTCCCTACCTGACTGCTGAAGACAGGAACATAAGAGTACTGTGTCCCTATCTGACTCTACTGAAGACGGGAACATAAGAGTACTGTGTCCCTACCTGACTCTGCTGAAGACAGGAACATAAGAGTACTGTGTCCCTATCTGACTCTGCTGAAGACGGGAACATAAGAGTACTGTGTCCCTAACGGACTCTGCTGAAGACAGGAACATAAGAGTACTGTGTCTCTATCTGACTCTGCTGAAGACGGGAACATAAGAGTACTGTGTCCCTATCTGACTCTGCTGAATACAGGTACATAAGAGTACTGTGTCCCTATCTGACTCTGCTGAAGACGGGAACATAAGAGTACTGTGTCCCTATCTGACTCTGCTGAAGACAGGAACATAAGAGTACTGTGTCCCTATCTGACTCTGCTGAAGACAGGTACATAAGAGTACTGTGTCCCTATCTGACTCTACTGAAGACGGGAACATAAGAGTACTGTGTCCCTATCTGACTCTGCTGAAGACAGGTACATAAGAGTATTGTGTCCCTATCTGACTGCTGAAGACAGGTACATAAGAGTACTGTGTCCCTATCTGACTCTGCTGAAGACGGGAACATAAGAGTACTGTGTCCCTATCTCACTCTGCTGAAGACGGGAACATAAGAGTACTGTGTCCCTATCTGACTCTACTGAAGACGGGAACATAAGAGTACTGTGTCCCTATCTGACTCTGCTGAAGACAGGTACATAAGAGTACTGTGTCCCTATCTCACTCTGCTGAAGACGGGAACATAAGAGTACTGTGTCCCTATCTCACTCTGCTGAAGTTTGCATGTGTTCCAACTGCAATATTTCTTGGTATTTGCTCCACTAGATTCTGTCTACCCTGTAGGCAATATTCAGTTATTTTTTTCTCTTCTCTGGTGTCAAAAGGTGATTACATCAATCCTGTCATGCAGTTTGAGAGAGTTGATTGGAGGCTGGTTGGAAGGCTGGTTGGAAAGGTAATGGTCACAGCTCAGGGCATGTCAGATTCTTTTGATTAGTAACTGAACCTTCTGAATTCCTGTCATTCGTAGAGGAACCATAGACAACTGTCACGGATCCCCCATTCCGTGCACCAGTTCCAGAGGTGTACATCACCGGCCTTCTAGGCGTCACTGAACTGGATCATTACCACCAACCCCAGATTGTCTTGTCTCATTACACACACCTGGTTCCCATTTCCCCTGATTAGTATGTGTTTATATGTGTCCTCAGTTCACCGTTGTCTTGTCTCATTACACACACATTTACATTACATTTAAGTCATTTAGCAGACGCTCTTATCCAGAGCGACTTACAAATTGGACCTGGTTCCCATTCCCCCTGATTAGTATGTGTATATATGTGTCCTCTGTTCACCATTGTCTTGTCTCATTACACACACCTGGTTCCCATTCCCCCTGATTAGTATGTGTTTATATGTGTCCTCTGTTCACTATTGTCTTGTCTCATTACACACACCTGGTTCCCATTCCCCCTGATTAGTATGTGTTTATATGTGTCCTCTGTTCACCGTTGTCTTGTCTCATTACACACACCTGGTTCCCATTCCCCCTGATTAGTATGTGTTTATATGTGTCCTCTGTTCACCATTGTCTTGTCTCATTACACACACCTGGTTCCCATTCCCCCTGATTAGTATGTGTTTATATGTGTCCTCTGTTCACCGTTGTCTGGTCGGTTATTGTTCCCATGTTCGTTGGACTGTGAGTACCTGGGCTTTGCTGTTTCTGCTTTCGTGCTGGGCGGATTATTAAAACCCTCTGCTACGTATTCCTGCACCTGTCTCTAATCATTTATACAACGTGACAACATCTTTTGTATTTTATTATTGTTATAGATGAACCGTGCCTCTCTGTCTGGATCTCTGTCGGTGTCTGGGCTCCAACAATGCAATGCCCACGTGGTTCTTCACAAAACTCATCGTTAAGGGGAGCTGATTGGTATGTAAGACATCCAGGATGTGAAATGAATAATGGAATCTAGGAAGGAAGGAAGGAATGAATATAAGAAGGAAGGATGGAATCTAGGAAGGAAGGAATATAAGAAGGAAGGATGGAATATAGGAAGGAAGGAAGGAATATAAGAAGGAAGGAAGGAATATAAGAAGGAAGGAAGGAATATAAGAAGGAAGGAAGGAATATAAGAAGGAAGGAAGGAATATAAGAAGGAAGGAAGGAATATAAGAAGGAAGGAAGGAATATAAGAAGGAAGGAAGGAATATAAGAAGGAAGGAAGGAATATAAGAAGGAAGGATGGAATCTAGGAAGGAAGGATGGAATCTAGGAAGGAAGGAAGGAATATAAGAAGGAAGGAAGGAATATAAGAAGGAAGGAAGGAATATAAGAAGGAAGGAAGGAATATAAGAAGGAAGGATGGAATCTAGGAAGGAAGGATGGAATCTAGGAAGGAAGGAAGGAATATAAGAAGGAAGGATGGAATCTAGGAAGGAAGGAAGGAAGGAATATAAGAAGGAAGGATGGAATCTAGGAAGGAAGGATGGAATCTAGGAAGGAAGGAAGGAATATAGCAAGGAAGGAAGGAATATAGCAAGGAAGGAAGGAATATAAGAAGGAAGGATGGAATCTAGGAAGGAAGGAAGGAAGGAATATAAGAAGGAAGGATGGAATCTAGGAAGGAAGGATGGAATCTAGGAAGGAAGGAAGGAATATAGCAAGGAAGGAAGGAATATAGCAAGGAAGGAAGGAATATAAGAAGGAAGGATGGAATCTAGGAAGGAAGGATGGAATCTAGGAAGGAAGGAAGGAATATAAGAAGGAAGGATGGAATCTAGGAAGGAAGGAAGGAATATAAGAAGGAAGGATGGAATCTAGGAAGGAAGGAAGGAATATAAGAAGGAAGGATGGAATCTAGGAAGGAAGGAAGGAATATAAGAAGGAAGGATGGAATCTAGGAAGGAAGGAAGGAAAATAGCAAGGAAGGAAGGAATATAAGAAGGAAGGATGGAATCTAGGAAGGAAGGAAGGAATATAAGAAGGAAGGATGGAATCTAGGAAGGAAGGAAGGAAAATAGCAAGGAAGGATGGAATCTAGGAAGGAAGGAAGGAATATAAGAAGGAAGGATGGAATCTAGGAAGGAAGGAAGGAATATAAGAAGGAAGGATGGAATCTAGGAAGGAAGGAAGGAATATAAGAAGGAAGGATGGAATATAGGAAGGAAGGAAGGAAAATAGCAAGGAAGGAAGGAATATAAGAAGGAAGGATGGAATCTAGGAAGGAAGGAAGGAATATAGCAAGGAAGGAAGGAATATAAGAAGGAAGGAAGGAATATAGGAAGGAAGGAAGGAAGGAATATAGCAAGGAAGGAAGGAATATAGCAAGGAAGGAAGGAAGGAATATAAGAAGGAAGGATGGACTATAGGAAGGAAGGAATATCGCAAGGAATATAGGAAGGAAGGAAGGAAGGAAGGAAGGAAGGAAGGAAGGAAGGAAGGAAGGAAGGAAAGAATAATATAAGAAAGAAAGAAAGAATATAAGAAAGAAGGAAGGAAGGAACGAATGAAAGAACGAAAGAATATAAGAAGGAAGGAAGGAAGGAAGGAAGGAAGGAAGGAAGGAAGGAAGGAAAGAAAGAAAGAAAGAGAGCAAGAAAGAATATAAGATGGAAGGAAGGAGTATTTTAAGGAAGGAAGAAAGAAAGACACTTAGAAGGGGGGTTGGGAATATAAACCTGGCCACAGCGTTCTCTGAAATTGTGGTGAAAAGAGATGTGCATCAAGCAGCACAACCAACTGGTGATGAAGAGTGTGACTGTTGAGGAAGGACAAATGATGCCATTCCACATCACCAACACTGAACATGTTAGCCAGGTTGTTGTCTTTACCATTCTGAAACGTCCAACACATTGAGTTCTGACAGACATATCCTTTAAAAAATATCTTTGACTTCTTCATAGACTCACTATTTCTTCTATCTTGCCCATAATGTTCTTTCTTTTGAGGTTTCAGAGGTTTCTTAATAATGAAGACATAAGGTCTGATTAAACTCAACAGAATTCTGCATGGACACTGAATGTGGTTTGGAGAGAACAGAGTCCTCTATCCTCAGTCTAATGACAGTGTCCATTTGAACAGCATTCGTAACTACCACTTAATGTGGCTTAGAGAAAATAGATTCCGCAGTAATGGACCAACGACAGCACAGTGCTGCATTGGTAGTCAGCAGTGGTCTGTGTGTGTTTGGTAAAGTACACACCATGTGGGTGTTGCCAGCTATAACCAGTTTGACCTCATCCACTCATCTGTGTCTGAAATGGCACCCTATGCACTATGTAGTACACTACTTTAGACCAGGGCCCTTGGGGCTCTGATATAGGGCACAGGGTGCCATTTGGAATGCTGGTATACTCTCAATATCTCTCATTCCACCTGAGGAGGAGTAGGTTTTTGATCCTCTCTGACCACTACTGAGCGCTCTCTCTCTCTCTCTGTCTCTCTGTCTCTCTCTCCCTCTCTCTCTCTCTCTCTCTCTCTCTCTCTCTCTCTCTCTCTCTCTCTCTCTCTCTGTCTGTCTCTCTCTCTCTCTCTCTCTCTCTCTCTCTCTCTCTCTCTCTCTCTCTCTCTCTCTCTCTCTCTCTCTCTCTCTCTCTCTCTCTGTCTCTCTCTCTCTGTCTCTCTCTCTCGGTCTCTCTCTCTCTGTCTCTCGGTCTCTCTCTCTGTCTCTCTCTCTCGGTCTCTCTCTCTGTCTCTCTCTCTCTCGGTCTCTCTCTCTCTCGGTCTCTGTCTCTCGGTCTCTCTCTCTCTGTCTCTCTCTCTCTCGCTCTCTCTCTCTCGGTCTCTCTCTCTCTCTCTCTCTCTCTCTCTCTCTCTCTCTCTCACAAGGACACAAACTTTTGCAAGCCGCTGCTTTTGGGTTATTATTAGCGTGGTCTATCCAGGTTTCCATGGCTACGTAGGCTTACAGTTTGAAGCACCGGTGTTGTTGTGAGTTTTGCCAGCAAATGAAGGCTTGAGAGTGAGAGAGCAGATAGGGTTATGGGTTAGTGCTTTAGCTGTAGACTTGATATGTCTCCCTCTTAGTCTCTGAGTTCCTCTAGAGTTAGCTAACCTAGCGTTGGCACGTGCAAGCTCTCTTACCTATGACTCCCTAAGTGTAAGCTAGCCGAGCATACCCTAGCATAGCCTAGCATTGGTGATCAAGCAATCCTAATGGAGTTAGTTAGCCTAGTATTAGCATTAGCAAGCATGTGTTTCTAGCGGTGAAGACGAGGGCTGGTAAGAGGCCCTGACTCACAATAACACAGGTCAATAGTTACAATGTAAATTACTGGAGCGATAGAACACAGGTCAACAGTTACTATATGAAGAACTCTCCGGGAAGAAGAAAGGCGGTGGTGTATGTCTCATGATTAACTACTCATGGTGTGATTGTGATAACGTACAGGCACTCGAGTCCTTTTGTTGACCGACCTAGAATAACTCACAATCAAATGTCGACCATATTACCTCCCCAAGAGAATTTGTCTTCAGTTATATAGTCACAGCCGTGTATAATACAACGACGGCCCTCAAGGAACTACACTGGACTTTATGCAAACTGGAAACCGCATGTCCCGAGGCCGCATTCATTATAGCTGGGGATTTTAACAAAGCAAATATGAGGAAAAGTTCTATCAACACATTGACATTAGTATTTGTGCTGAGAAACCACTCAACCACTGCTACTCCGCCTTCTGGGATGCCTAACAAGGCCCTCCTCCTCCCTCCCTTCGGCAAGTCAGATCACGCTTCCATTTTGATCCTTGTCGTAGCAGAATCAGAATTAGTTAGGTAAAATTGATAAGTTTCATCTACTTTCATAAATATGCTTATGTGGGGAATGTCACTTGGGGCCCATAGAGGGGAGAGGTCAGGATTGTCTTCATATGTGAGGGTACCTGTTAAACCATGCGAAGGGCTCCACAATGTCTGTACTCCAGTCACTCCCTACTTTTCCCATTGGGGGGGGTGTATGGCAGTGTCTGGAACCATTGTATGTCCCCTCTGATGTTGAAACGTATCTTGACCTAGTATATGACCTAGAGGCTCACTCCTCTCCGTGAGCTTGTCCAGGGGTGGGTTGTATTTGAGATGGGAGTATCTAGACTTGACAATTGATATATGCCATTAGGTGAGGTAATGTTTTGATAATATGAAGTACCAAGAACGTAGAACGAGAAGTAGAACCTCGTCTTAGAGAGCAAACTGAACGATAATTTATAGCTAATGCTATCTGGCTGTGGGATACTCCTCTCTCAAGTAAGTCTTCCTTTGTGCAGTTTTCCTAAGACCTGTGGTTTGTCATTGTGAGTTGGGAGGGGTGGGTCTTTGCTATAGAAGATCTCAGTTGCCATTATGTTGACACTCTCAGAATTCATTTATAGACACTGAATTGATCTGAGAGTCAAAGGGCTATGGTGAAGCTCATATTATTAAAATATGAAGTTTAAAGTTTAACTCTGACTTGTGTGTGGTTTGTAAACTCTCCTTTCACTTAGTAATACAGGAAATTACCACGACATCCTTACCTTCCTATAGGCAGAAACTCAAACAGGAAGCCCCAGGTCTATTCAACACTGGTCTGACCATCCTTCAAGATAGTTTTGATCATACGGACTGGGATATGTTCCAGGTAGCCTCTGAGAATAACGTTGATGTATACACGGACACAGTGACTGAGTTTATCAGGAAGTGTTTAGGCTCCTACTGTGACTATTAAAACTCACCCAAACCAGATACTGTGGCGGTATCCGCGCAAAACTGAAGGCACTCAAACAGGCAAAACGTCAGTACAGAGACAAGTGGTGCTCAGACACGAGACGTATATGGAAGGGTCTACAGACAATTACAGATTACAACGGGAAAACCAGCCACACAGACATCATGCTCCCGGACAAGCTAAGCACCTTCTTTTCCCGCTTTGTGGATAACACAGTGCCACCGACGCAGCCCGCTCCCAAGGTCTGTGAGCTCTTGTTCTCCGTGGCCGATGTGAGTGAGACATTTAAGCGCGTTAACCCTTGCAAGGCTGCCAGCCCAGACGGCATCCCTAGCCACGTCCTCAGAGCATGCGCAGACTGCTGGCTGGAGTGTTTACGGACAAATTCAATCTCCCTCTATCCCTGCTTTCTCTGCTTTCCCCCCATGCTTAAAGATGTTCCCGTTACCAAGAAAGCAAGGGTAACGGATCTAAATGACCATCGCCCAGTAGCTCTCACTTCTGTCATCATGAAGTGCTTTGAGAGACTAGTCAAGGATAATATCATGTCTACCCTACCCTACCCTACCTGACACCCTAGACCCACTTCAATTTGCTTACCGCCACAATAGATCTACAGACGATGCAATGGCCATCACAATGCACACTGCCCTATCCCATCTGGACAATAGGAATACCTATGTCCGAATGCCTTGTCTCAGGATGGTAAGTTGGTGGTTGAAGATATCCCTCTAGTGGTGTGGGGGCTGTGCTTTGGCAGAGTGGGTGGGGTTATATCCTTCCTGTTTGGCCCTGTCCGGGGTTGTCCTCGGATGGGGCCACAGTGTCTCCTGACCCCCCCCCTCCTCCTGCCTCAGCCTCCAGTATTTATGCTACAGTAGTTTATGTGTCGGGGGGCTAGGGTCAGTTTGTTATATCTGGAGTACCTCCCCTGTCCTATTCGGTGTCCTGTGTGAATCTAAGTTTGCATTCTCTAATTCTCTCTTTCTCTCTTTCTCTCTCTCTCTCGGAGGACCTGTGCCCTAGGACCATGCCCCAGGACTACCTGACATGATGACTCCTTGCTGTCCCCAGTCCACCTGACCGTGATGCCGCTCCAGTTTCAACTGTTCTGCCTTATTATTATACGACCATGCTGGTCATTTATGAACATTTGAACATTTACATTTACATTTAAGTCATTTAGCAGACGCTCTTATCCAGAGCGACTTACAAATTGGTGCATACACCTTATGACATCCAGTGGAACAGCCACTTGCATCTAAATCTTTTAGGGGGGTGAGAAGGATTACTTACCCTTACTTACCCTATCCTAGGTATTCCTTGAAGAGGTGGGGTTTCAGGTGTCTCCGGAAGGTGGTGATTGACTCCGCTGTCCTGGCGTCGTGAGGGAGTTTGTTCCACCATTGGGGGCCAGAGCAGCGAACAGTTTTGACTGGGCTGAGCGGGAACTGTACTTCCTCAGTGGTAGGGAGGCGAGCAGGCCAGAGGTGGATGAACGCAGTGCCCTTGTTTGGGTGTAGGGCCTGATCAGAGCCTGGAGGTACTGAGGTGCCGTTCCCCTCACAGCTCCGTAGGCAAGCACCATGGTCTTGTAGCGGATGCGAGCTTCAACTGGAAGCCAGTGGAGAGAGCGGAGGAGCGGGGTGACGTGAGAGAACTTGGGAAGGTTGAACACCAGACGGGCTGCGGCGTTCTGGATGAGTTGTAGGGGTTTAATGGCATAGGCAGGGAGCCCAGCCAACAGCGAGTTGCAGTAATCAAGACGGGAGATGACAAGTGCCTGGATTAGGACCTGCGCCGCTTCCTGTGTGAGGCAGGGTCGTACTCTGCGGATGTTGTAGAGCATGAACCTACAGGAACGGGACACCGCCTTGATGTTAGTTGAGAACGACAGGGTGTTGTCCAGGATCACGCCAAGGTTCTTAGCGCTCTGGGAGGAGGACACAATGGAGTTGTTGTCAACATCTTGGCCATGTTCTGTTATAATCTCCACTCGGCACAGCCAGAAGAGGACTGGCCACCCCTCATAGCCTGGTTCCTCTCTCGGTGTCTTCCTAGGTTTTGGCCTTTCTAGGGAGTTTTTCCTAGCCACCGTGATTCTACACTTGCATTGCTTGCTGTTCGGGGTTTTAGGCTGGGTTTCTGTACAGCACTATGAGATATCAGCTGATGTACGAAGGGCTTTATAAATACATTTCATTTGATTTGATTTGAACATCATAGTACCCTATGGTCACAACTTGCAGACTTGTTTACGTGTTGCCGTGCGATTTGTTGCCAACCTTACTTTGCTACCTGACAACTTTAAGGTTTTTACTTTATAATTACCGTTTATATTTTTTGTTTTTCCCTCACTCAACTTTTTCACGCTTTATCTGGACATGGTTCTTCAGGACCTCCAACAGCCGAAGTAGTAACATTAACATGATGCCTTCTAATTGCAGCCGCTGTGCTCATAATATACAGGAGAACGATCGCCTTATGGTGAGGATAGCCGTGCTGCAAGCCCAGCTTCAGATGCAATCGTTAGGCAAGGGTCATTTCAGTGTAGGATAGGATGAAACAGCGTCTGTGCCACCAGTAAATACAGATAGTAACTTTAGTATAAATCTCCTCGCACGGTCCCCGCAGCCGGTCCCCTCGCACGGTCCCCTCATATTTTTTTGTAGGGGTTGATATATTTTTTTGTACGGGGAAATTAAGTTTGAAATTTCTAAGTGGAAATAACAAACCTCAGAAGCCTTTTTAAAACTCAAATACACTCAGGTTTCAATTTTGTCCTCCAGTTCTCCTGAAGCAGGGTGATCAAATTAAGATCCTACATCTGTTCTATTCTTTCTCTGGTGAGCTTGTGTGGCCTATCACTTCACGGCTGAGCCGTTGTTGGTCCTAGACGTTTTCACTTCACAGTGACAGCGCTTACAGCTGACAAGGGCAGTTCTATCAGGGTAGAAATGTGACAAACTGACTAGTTGGAAAGGTGGCATCCTATGACGGCGCCACGATGAAAGTCAATGAGCTCTTCAGAAAGGCCATTCTACTGCCAATGTTTGTCTAGGGAGATTGCATGGCCGTGTGCTCAATTTTACACACCTGTCAGCAATGGGTGTGGCTGAAATAGCAGAATCCACTCATTTGAAAGGGTGTCCACATACTTTATATAAATAGTGTTCTCCAGTGAGGCCTGATTGGAACTGAGAAGAGCTGCGTAGAATGACTGGACTGATGCCAATTGATTCACTTAAACCAACGTCGCTTAGGAAGTTAGTATTAGCATAGGTGATGGTGGGTAACGAAACTCAATACCATGAAAACATGAAATCAAAAATAAATTACAAATACATTTTGTGTTAAAATATATGAGAAGAAAAACTGCCGCCCCACTGCTTGTTTTGGTAAACAGCTGAGGGATGGAGCTGTAAGACATTTAAACTAAACACATTTAACATACGTTATATTCTTCTATTTAAAATTTTTATTCATGGGTATATCATTATTTCAAAAGTGTTTTTTTTTTATTGTACCTATCGCAGACTTTAATTTTAAAGCAAATGAATAGAACATCATGGGAATAAAACTCTCTCCACGGCAACAACTTCTCATTTACTCTAATCAACTCAAATCAAATGAACTCTCCGATACGAACAGAAGCCCTCTGCTTTCAGTCAGCGTACTAAGTGCGTCATGGGAATCCTATTCCCTATACTTCCCTATAATTCTGTCCAATAGGGTGCCATTTTGGAAACATACATTAGAAACACTGCTTCAATAAAAAAATATATCCGTTTCATAGCATTGACGAGAAACGACTTTCCCTTTTGTTAATTAGCTCTTGCTGAGAACGGATGGAGAGAATGAATGGAGAGAGAGAATGAATGGAGAGAGAGAGAGAATGAATGGAGAGAGAGAGAGAATGAATGGAGAGAGAGAGAGAATGAATGGAGAGAGAGAGAGAGAGAGAGAGAATGAATGGAGAGAGAGAGAGAGAGAGAGAGAGAATGAATGAGAGAGAGAGAGAGAGAGAGAGAGAGAATGAATGGAGAGAGAGAGAGAGAGAGAGAGAATGAATGGAGAGAGAGAGAGAGAGAGAGAGAGAGAGAGAGAGAGAGAGAATGAATGGAGAGAGAGAGAATGAATGGAGAGAGAGAGAGAGAGAGAGAATGAATGGAGAGAGAGAGAGAGAGAATGAATGAGAGAGAATGAATGGAGAGAGAGAGAGAGAGAGAGAGAGAGAGAGAGAGAGAGAGAGAGAGAGAGAGAGAGAGAGAGAGAGAGAGAGAGAGAGAGAGAATGAATGGAGGAGAGAGAGAGAGAGAGAGAGAGAGAGAGAGAGAGAGAGAGAGAGAGAGAGAGAGAGAGAGAGAGAGAGAGAGAGAGAGAGAGAGAGAGAGAGAGAGAGAGAGAGAGAGAGAGAGAGAGAGAGAGAGAGAGAGAGAGAACAGATGGAGAGAATGAATGGAGAGAGAGAGAGAACAGATGGAGAGACTGAATGGAGAGAGAGAGAGAACAGATGGAGAGAATGAATGGAGAGAGAGAGAGAACAGATGGAGAGAATGAATGGAGAGAGAGAGAGAACAGATGGAGAGAATGAATGGAGAGAGAGAGAACAGATGGAGAGAACAGATGGAGTGTAACGGCTGTTGGAAGGAGTGGAGGACCAAGGTGCAGGGTGGTACGTGCAGGGTGGTACGTTATTGTAACCTGAACACTGACACAATAACAAAAGTGGAACAAACCTCACCAGTTCTGTTAGGTACTCACACAACACAGAAAACAACTACCCACAAAACACAGGTGGGCGAGAGCTACCTAAGTATGGTTCTCAATCAGAGACGATGACAGACAGCTGTCCCTGATTGAGAACCATACCAGGCCAAAAACAAAGAAATGCAAAAACATAGAAAAAATAACATAGGACGCCCACCCTAGTCACACCCTGGCCTAACCAATCAGAGACAATGACAGACAGCTGTCCCTGATTGAGAACCATATCAGGCCAAAAACAAAGAAATGCAAAAACATAGAAAAAATAACATAGAACGCCCACCCTAGTCACACCCTGGCCTAACCAAAATAGAGAATAAAAAGCCTGTACAGTAGAGTAGAGCAGAGTAGAGTTCAGTACAGTACAATACAACACATTAGAGTATAGTTCAGTACAGTACAATACAGTACAGTACAGTAGAGTAGAGCAGAGTAGAGTTCAGTAGAGTTGAGTAGAGTTGAGTACAGTACAATACAACACATTAGAGTATAGTTCAGTACAGTACAGTACAGTACAGTACAAGTACAATACAATACAGTACAATACAGTACAGTAGAGTTGAGTAGAGTTGAGTACAGTAGAGTAGAGTTCAGTAGAGTTGAGTAGAGTTGAGTACAGTAGAACAGAGTAGAGTACAGTAGTCGAGTAGAGTTTAGCAGAGTACAATATAATAAAGTAATGTAGATTAGAGTACGTTAGAGTACAGTAGAGGAGAGCAGAGGAGAGTAGAGTTCAGTACAGTACAATAGAGTATAGTAGAGTTCAGTACATTACAGTACAGTGGAGTTAAGTATAGTTTACTACAGCAGAGTAAAGCAGAGTAGAGTAGAGTAGAATATAATGTAATAGAGTATAGTAGTTTAGAGTAGTTTAGAGTGGAGTAGAGTAGAGCAGAGAAGAGGAGAGTTCAATACAGTTGAGTAGAGTAGTTTAGAGTAGAGAAGAGGGTAGAGTAGAGGGTAGAGTAGAGTACATTATAATAGAGTAGAATAGAGGGCAGAGTTTAGTAGAGGGTAGAGCAGGTTAGAGTAGAGGGTACAGTAGAGTAGAGTACAGTAGTTTAGAGTAGAGTAGAATAGAGCAGAGGAGAGTAGAGTAGTCCAGAATGGAGTAGAGTCGTTTAGAGTAGAGTAGAGTAGAGTAGAATAGAGTAGAGTAGAGTAGAGTAGAGTAGAGTAGAGTAGAGTAGAGTAGAGTAGAGTAGAATAGTGCATAATGGAGTAGAGTGGAGTAGAGTAGAGAAGTTAGAGTAGAGTACAGCAGACTAGAATAGAGTAGAGAAGTTTAGAGTGGAGTAGAGTAGAGTACAGTAGAGTGGAGTGGAGTGGAGTGGGACAAGTGGGTGGACCGCCTTCCCCTGTTATGCCATTTAGGGGACGCTGCCGCTTCAGGCAGTACATACCGTCTAAACCCACAAAATATGGAATCAAGATCTGGGCTGCCTGTGATGCTTCTTCATCATATGCGTGGATCTTGCAAGTTTATACAGGGAAGCCAGATGGAGGAGCCCCTGAGAAGAACAAAAGGATGCTTTTGTGCTGGACGTGACACAGGGACTCTGTGGCCACAATATCACAAGCAATAACTTTTTTACTTCGCACAAGTTGGGACAGGAGCTCCTCAAGAGGAAGCTGACAATGGTAGGAACAATACGAAAAAACAAGCCAGAGCTCCCACCTCAGCTGTTGAATACGCGGAACAGGCCTTTCAATTCCTCTAAGTTTGTGTTCACTGCCGACACGTCCCTAGTGTCCTATGTGCCAAAGAAAGACAAACATGTGGTACTCATGAGTACGCTGCACAGGGAGAATCTGTGGCCAGGAACATCCAAAACCAGAAATCATAATGGATTAAAATGCCACAAAAGGAGGAGTGGACAATTTAGACACGCTGGTGACTGGCTACAGCTGCTAAAGAAGAACCCTACGCTGGCATCTTGTGATATTCTTCAACATCTTGGACATCTTGGCGTACAATGTGTTTGTCAACTGGATTGTTGAACCCAGATTGGAACAGAGGGAAGCTCCAGAGGAGACGGCTCTTTCTCGAGGATCTGGACAAGGCATTGGTATGACCTCAGCTCCAGAGGAGACGGCTCTTTCTCGAGGATCTGGACAAGGCATTGGTATGACCTCAGCTCCAGAGGAGACGGCTCTTTCTCGAGGATCTGGACAAGGCATTGGTATGACTTCAGCTCCAGAGGAGACGGCTCTTTCTCGAGGATCTGGACAAGGCATTGGTATGACCTCAGCTCCAGAGGAGACGGCTCTTTCTCGAGGATCTGGACAAGGCATTGGTATGACCTCAGCTCCAGAGGAGACGGCTCTTTCTCGAGGATCTGGACAAGGCATTGGTATGACCTCAGCTCCAGAGGAGACGGCTCTTTCTCGAGGAGCTGGGTAAGGCATTGGTATGACCTCAGCTCCAGAGGAGACGGCTCTTTCTCGAGGAGCTGGGTAAGGCATTGGTATGACCTCAGCTCCAGAGGAGACGGCTCTTTCTCGAGGATCTGGACAAGGCATTGGTATGACCTCAGCTCCAGAGGAGACAGCTCTTTCTCGAGGAGCTGGGTAAGGCATTGGTATGACCTCAGCTCCAGAGGAGACGGCTCTTTCTCGAGGAGCTGGGTAAGGCATTGGTATGACCTCAGCTCCAGAGGAGACGGCTCTTTCTCGAGGAGCTGGGTAAGGCATTGGTATGACCTCAGCTCCAGAGGAGACGGCTCTTTCTCGAGGATCTGGACAAGGCATTGGTATGACCTCAGCTCCAGAGGAGACGGCTCTTTCTCGAGGAGCTGGGTAAGGCATTGGTAAGACTTCAACTCCAGAGGAGGCAACATATCCCAAGGGACTCCAGCTTCTGCAGCCATCGTCAAGAGGATTCAGGAGGAATTTGTGATCAATGGGGTTCATTTAACATTTCCATAATATACAGTATGTACATTTTTCTTCCAGTTTTTTTTCAGATCAAAGCAATACACATCAATAGTGATGAAAACCTTGTGTTATATATATTTTTTCAAGATAAACATGGTTTATTCCACCCATGTCTTGATTATAATTGTAATTTAAAAAAAGATATCTATATATATATATATTATAATGATATTATATTATAATATATCTATAGCATATCTATACTACAGGCTACGCATATCTATACTACAGGCTACGCATATCTATACTACAGGCTAAGCATATCTATACTACAGGCTAAGCATATCTATACTACAGGCTAAGCATATCTATACTACAGGCTAAGCATATCTATACTACAGGCTAAGCATATCTATACTACAGGCTAAGCATATCTATACTACAGGCTACGCATATCTATACTACAGGCTACGCATATCTATACTACAGGCTAAGCATATCTATACTACAGGCTAAGCATATCTATACTACAGGCTAAGTATATCTATACTACAGGTTAAGTATATCTATACTACAGGCTACGCATATCTATACTACAGGCTACGCATATTTATACTACAGGCTAAGCATATCTATACTACAGGCTAAGCATATCTATACTACAGGCTAAGTATATCTATACTACAGGCTAAGTATATCTATACTACATGCTAAGTATATCTATACTACAGGCTAAGTATATCTATACTACAGGCTAAGTATATCTATACTACAGGCTAAGTATATCTATACTACAGGCTAAGCATATCTATACTACAGGCTAAGTATATCTATACTACAGGCTAAGTATATCTATACTACAGGCTAAGCATATCTATACTACAGGCTAAGCATATGTATACTACAGGCTAAGTATATCTATACTACATGCTAAGCATATATATACTACAGGCTAAGTATACTTGTATGTCAGGATAACCTTTGACCACCAGAGTGGCACAGACCACAGCTGAGTGTATCTCATCAGAGCACTTATTGTAGACCACATCGGGGTAACCTTTGCTTTGATGGAGTAGCAGACACCCCTCTCAAGAGAAACAGGAAGTGGATCCCTTTCCCTGGTTCCCATAGTGAGGGTTGGGGATGTAATCAGATAACAAACATAACAAAAATAAAAACTGTAAATGTAATCAGTTACCATCAAAACTATGGTAATCACATTACAGGATTCAGTAACGATTTTTTTTTAAATTTACACTTTTCTGTTTTCTCAATGACATTCAATACAGCATTGAAAAAAAAGTTTGTTCCACCTGAGTGAGTCTGACCACCAATCAGAGACCACTATGATGACACATGAAATGATAACTACCAATCAGAGACCACTATGATGACACATCACATGATGACCACCAATCAGAGACCACTATGATGACACATCACATGACCACATCACACATCACAAAAAAGTAATTGCAAGTAATCAGATTACGTTTGGAGTTTGGATCATCCAAAAGTTACTTTACTGATTACAATTTTGGACAGTCACAATCTGTCTCCTGCAAGATGGAGTTTGTTTTGGTTGTCACACACATGCACTGCACGCACACACCGACAGATCATTCACTTAGTCGACTCTGGGATTCGAACCAGGGACCTTTTGGTTACAGGCTCTCTTAACTACTAGGCTACCTGCCACCTAAATGGTAGACGTGCGGGTCACCATCTCTTCTAGTATTCTGATTTGGACTCCTACACCCGTGGAACCGACACTATTCAGTAGTAAGGACTTTGTGAGTCCAGGTGAGTCCAGGTGAGTCCAGGTGAGGCCAGGTGAGGCCAGATGAGTCCAGGTGAGTCCAGATGAGTCCAGGTGAGTCCAGGTGAGTCCAGGTGAGTCCAGGTGAGGCCAGGTGAGTCCAGGTGAGTCCAGGTGAGGCCAGATGAGTCCAGGTGAGTCCAGGTGAGTCCAGGTGAGTCCAGGTGAGGCCAGGTGAGTCCAGATGAGTCCAGATGAGTCCAGGTGAGTCCAGGTGAGTCCAGGTGAGTCCAGGGAGTCCAGGTGAGTCCAGGTGAGGCCAGGTGAGTCCAGATGAGTCCAGGTGAGTCCAGGTGAGTCCAGATGAGTCCAGGTGAGTCCAGGTGAGTCCAGGTGAGTCCAGGTGAGTCCAGGTGAGGCCAGGTGAGTCCAGATGAGTCCAGGTGAGTCCAGGTGAGGCCAGGTGAGTCCAGATGAGTCCAGGTGAGTCCAGATGAGTCCAGATGAGTCCAGATGAGTCCAGGTGAGTCCAGATGAGGCCAGATGAGTCCAGATGAGTCCAGGTGAGTCCAGGTGAGTCCAGGTGAGTCCAGGTGAGGCCAGGTGAGTCCAGATGAGTCCAGGTGAGTCCAGGTGAGTCCAGGTGAGGCCAGGTGAGTCCAGGTGAGTCCAGGTGAGTCCAGGTGAGGCCAGGTGAGTCCAGATGAGTCCAGGTGAGTCCAGGTGAGTCCAGGTGAGTCCAGGTGAGTCCAGGTGAGTCCAGGTGAGGCCAGATGAGTCCAGGTGAGTCCAGGTGAGTCCAGGTGAGTCCAGGTGAGGCCAGGTGAGTCCAGGTGAGTCCAGGTGAGTCCAGGTGAGGCCAGGTGAGTCCAGGTGAGTCCAGGTGAGTCCAGGTGAGTCCAGATGAGTCCAGGTGAGTCCAGGTGAGTCCAGGTGAGTCCAGGTGAGTCCAGATGAGTCCAGGTGAGTCCAGGTGAGGCCAGGTGAGTCCAGGTGAGTCCAGGTGAGTCCAGGTGAGTCCAGGTGAGTCCAGGTGAGTCCAGGTGAGGCCAGGTGAGTCCAGGTGAGTCCAGGTGAGTCCAGGTGAGTCCAGGTGAGGCCAGGTGAGTCCAGGTGAGTCCAGGTGAGTCCAGGTGAGGCCAGGTGAGTCCAGATGAGTCCAGGTGAGTCCAGGTGAGTCCAGATGAGTCCAGGTGAGTCCAGGTGAGTCCAGGTGAGGCCAGGTGAGTCCAGGTGAGTCCAGGTGAGTCCAGGTGAGTCCAGGTGAGTCCAGGTGAGTCCAGGTGAGTCCAGGTGAGTCCAGGTGAGTCCAGGTGAGTCCAGGTGAGTCCAGGTGAGGCCAGGCGAGTCCAGGCGAGTCCAGGCGAGTCCAGGCGAGTCCAGGCGAGTCCAGGTGAGTCCAGGTGAGGCCAGGTGAGTCCAGGTGAGTCCAGGTGAGTCCAGATGAGTCCAGGTGAGTCCAGATGAGTCCAGGTGAGTCCAGGTGAGTCCAGGTGAGGCCAGGTGAGCGCTGATGCTCGTAATGACGGTGACAGGTGTGTGTATTGAAGGGCAGCCTGACGCCCTCGAGCAGCCAGAGAGGGAGAGCAGGAGCAGGCGCACCAGACCTCAAAAGAGAGCCAGACTGCCTTTTACCCCGTAAAACAACACATTACACGCAATAAACAATAAATAGACAATAAAACATCAATTTTTTTAAAGTGTGTTTTTGTTGTTGTTGTCTGGCTTATAAGGAATAAGAATCAGACACAGAAGCAGCAGACACTTTTGTCTAAATGATGCATGTTTCTACTGTTGCTACATAATCCTCTGGGAAACGAACGCAAATAAAACAGCAGGTTGTTTCATGTTTAATCTCTGTGTAAACAGACAGCATCAGGCAGATAGGTGATTTGGCAGCATCAGGCTGTCTGGCACAGTCAGTCATCAATGACCCAGTCGACTATAGTACAGTAATGTCTAGCTAGCTACACACACACACGCACGCACGCACGCACGCACGCACACACACACACACACACACACACACACACACACACACACACACACACACACACACACACACACACACACACACACACACACACACACACACACACACACACACACACACACACACACACACACACACACACACACACACACACACACACATAGGCTGGAGCAGGCTGGCAAAGGATCCAACCAGAACTCTCCTTCTAAATTCACACAAACAAACCTGCTGTTGTGTGTGAGTGGTTTGGCCAGGATTATAGTCCAAACTATTGTGTGAGTGGTTTGGCCAGGATTATAGTCCTAACTATTGTGTGACTGGTTTGACACTCTATAATTGGCCTATGTAATTGTCGGTGAAGGCTTTGGTCAGTCTATAGCTGTGAGTAATCTGTACTGTGTGGTTGGAGGATACTCAATTCCTACAGTATAGGCCTATAGCTGGAAGGACTGAATGGTTGGAGGATTCCCAGGTGTATGAGTCGTTGGGCTGGTCCTAACCCTAGCTGGTGGTACTCTGTAGGATTGGAGGATTCCCAGGTGTATGAGTCGTTTGGCTGGTCCTAACCCTAGCTGGTGGTACTCTGTAGGATTGGAGGATTCCCAGGTGTATGAGTCGTTTGGCTTCAGGAGACTGAAAAGATTTGGCGTGGGTCCCCAGATCCTCTAAAGATTCTACAGCTGCACCATCAAGAGCATCCTGACTGGTTGCATCACCGCCTGGTATGGCAACTGCTACAGATGGTAGTGTGAACAACCCAGGCCAAGCTTCCTGCCATCCAGGACCTCTACACCAGGCGGTGTCAGAGGAAAGCCCATAAAATTGTCAGAGACTCCAGTCACCCAAGTTATAGACTGTTTTCTCTGCTACCGCACAGTAAGCCGGTACCAGAGCGCCAAGTCTAGGACCAAAAGGCTCCTCAACAGCTTCTACCCCCAAGCCGCTGAACAATTCATAAAAACACCACTAGACAAGTTACATTGACACCCCCTCTCCCTTTTTGTACAAATGACCTCAAATGACCTCAACTAACCTGTACCCTCGTACCGGTGCCCCCGTTATTGTTATTCTTATTGTGTTACTTTTTATTATTACTTTTTTTTTATTTTAGTCTATTTGGTAAATATTTTCTTAACTCTTGAACTGCAGTGTTGGTTAAGGGCTTGTAAGTTTGACGATAAAGTCTACGCTTGTATTCAGTGCAATGCGACACATTAAGTTTGATTTAATTCCTATGGGTTAGGAGTGATCAGAAATGATGATCAGAAAACATTGTCTTCTTCAAATTGGGTTGCCTGTGGTTTGTAAACCAAAGACTAAGGTAATATCCAGGAGCCAAGATAAAGCCCTCCCCTCACCCGTACCAACTCACTCAGAGAGCCCTTGTATTGCTGATGATTTTTATTTACCTTTATTTAACCAGGCAAGTCAGTTAAGAACATAGTCTTATTTTCAATGACGGCCTGGGAACAGTGGGTTAACTGCCTGTTCAGGGGCAGAACGACAGATTTTGTACCTTGTCAGCTCGGGGGTTTGAACTCACAACCTTCCGGTTACTAGTCCAACGCTCTAACCACTAGGCTACGCTGCCGCCCCATTAACTCAGAGGATTACTCCCAGAGAGGATCAATAAACCCATCAACTTCGGGACACAATCACGACTAGAATGATGGAATTTAAGTTCCACCTTTTCAATAGTATAACAAGTATGAACTTATTAATTATTATTTTTACAACATGTAAACCTCAGTTAAACTTTTAATTTGGGAGGTAATTTCATCTGTTATACGTTGTGTCAAGTCTTGAAACTCTGAAGAAAGACACAGTGTTTAAGATGAAGTGTAAGGGTTTTCCTCGTCTGAGGAGGAGAGGCGAGAAGGAACTACTACCTTATAGACACAAGTGTAAGGGGATAAAGAATATGTACATAAAGATATATGAATGAGTGATGGTACAGAGCGGCATAGGCAAGATACAGTAGATGGCATTGAGTGCAGTATATACATATGAGATGAGTATGTAAACAAAGTGGCATAGTTAAAGTGGCTAGTGATACATGTATTACATAAAGATGCAGTAGATGATATAGAGTACAGTATATACGTATACATATGAGATGAATAATGTAGGGTATGTAAACATTATATTAGGTAGCATTGTTTAAAGCGGCTAGTGATATGTTTTACATCATTTCCCATCAATTCCCATTATTAAAGTGGCTGGAGTTGAGTCAGTGTGTTGGCAGCAGCCACTCAATGTTAGTGGTTGCTGTTTAACAGTCTGATGGTCTTGAGATAGAAGCTGTTTTTCAGTCTCTCGGTCCCTGCTTTGAGGCACCTGTACTGACCTCGCCTTCTGGATGATAGCGGGTTGAACAGGCAGTGGCTCGGGTGGTTGTTGTCCTTGATGATCTTTATGGCCTTCCTGTAACATCAGGTGGTGTAGGTGTCCTGGAGGGCAGGTAGTTTGCCCCCGGTGATGTGTTGTGCAGACCTCACTACCCTCTGGAGAGCCTTATGGTTGTGGGCGGAGCAGTTGCCGTACCAGGCGGTGATACAGCCCGCCAGGATGCTCTCGATTGTGCATCTGTAGAAGTTTGTGAGTGCTTTTGGTGACAAGCCAAATTTCTTCAGCCTCCTGAGGTTGAAGAGGCGCTGCTGCACCTTCTTCACGATGCTGTCTGTGTGGGTGGACCAATTCAGTTTGTCTGTGATGTGTACGCCGAGGAACTTAAAACTTACTACCCTCCCCACTACTGTTCCATCGATGTGGATAGGGGGGTGTTCCCTCTGCTGTTTCCGGTGAGCCCGCAGATGAGTCTTCCTTAGATGGTTTCTGACAGTTTGTGCAGAAATTATTCGGTTGTGGAAACCCAGAGTTTGCGATCCCGGGTGGTTTCTCTCAGACCATCCCGCAGGTGAAGAAGCGAGATGTGGAGGTCCTGGGCTGGTGTGGTTACACGTGGTCTGTGGTTGTGAGGCCGGTTGGACGTACTACCAATTTCTCAAAAACGACTTTGAAGGCAATTTATTTATGGTAGAGAAATGAACATGAAATTATCTGGCAACAGCTCTGGTGGACAATCTTGCAGTCAGCGTGCCAATTGCACGCTCCCTCAAAACTTGAGATATCTGTGGCATTGTGTTGAGTGCAAGTTGCGTTGTGTAACGGCAGCCTAAAGACTATAAATGCTAAAGATTCTTAATTCTAAAGACTCTAAATTCTAAAGACTCTAAATTCCAAAGACTCTAAATTCTAAACATTTCGAATTCTGAACATTCTAGACTCTAAAGATTTCCTATTACTATTCTATTGGTGGAGGTTTTATGAACCAGTAGCCTAAAAAAACAGAAACAGAGCTTTTCTTTCCACCATGAGTTATAGTCTCTGTTTAGAGTGGATCGAGGATTGCTCCTTGTTCCCAATTCATCAGAAGGACCTAATACAATCTCAGGGCAGGAGGCCCCAAATCCTCAGCACTATTTATTAGGCCAATGTCAGCCCTTCTACCTCATCCATCCACAGCACCCATGGGGGATTCAACATATATTCAGACCGTCAGACCATTCATTCGGTGTGTGTGTGTGTGTGTGTGTGTGTGTGTGTGTGTGTGTGTGTGTGTGTGTGTGTGTGTGTGTGTGTGTGTGTGTGTGTGTGTGTGTGTGTGTGTGTGTGTGTGTGTGTGTGTGTGTGTGTGTGTGTGTGTGTGTGTGTGTGTGTGTGTGTGTGTGTGTGTGTGTGTGTGTGTGTGTGCGTGCAGGGTTGGGCAGGTTACTTTCTAAATTTTTTAAAGGTACCTGTCCAAAATTGTAATCATTAATTTAACTTTTGTTTGTGTTTGTGAACAGAGCCCCAGGACCAGATTGCTTATGGGACTCTTCTCCAGGTTCATCTCTCTGTAGGTGATGGCTTTGTTATGGAAGGTTTAGGAATCGATTCCTTTTAGGTAGTCTCTTTCTCTCTCGCTCACTCTCTCCCCCCCTCTCTCTCTCACTCTCCCCCTCCCTTTCCCCCTCCCTCACTTCCTTTTAGGTAGTCTCTCTCTCTCTGTGTTTCTCTCTCTCACTCTCTCTCCTTCTCTCTCTCTCTCTCTCTCTCTCTCACTCTCCCCCTCCCTCCTCTCCCTCAATTCCTTTTAGGTAGTGTCTCTTTGTCTCTCCCTCTCACTCTCGCCTTCTCACTCTCTCTCTCTCTCCCTCTCCCTCTCCCTCTCCTCTTGCTCTCTCTCTGTAGAAAGAGAGGGAGCTGGAAGTAGAGGAACTCCTTGAGGGAGACCAGACTAGAGAGAGAGAGAGAGAAGGAGAGAGAAATAGAGAGAGAAGGAGAGAGAGAGAGGAGGAGAGAGAGAGAGAGAAGGAGAGAGTGAGAGAGAGGAGGAGAGAGAGAGAGAGAGAGAGAAGGAGAGAGAGAGAAGGAGAGAGAGACAGAGAAGGATTGAGATAGAGAGAGAAGGAGAGAGAGATATAGAGAGAAGGCTTGAGAGAGAGAAGGAGAGAGAGATGGAGAGAGAAGGAGAGATAGAGAGAGAGAGAAGGAGAGAGAGAGAGAAGGAGAGGAGGAGAGAGAGAGAGAGAGAGAGAGAGAGAGAGAGAGAGAGAGAGAGAGAGAGAGAGAGAGAGAGAGAGAGAAGGATTGAGATAGAGAGAGAAGGAGAGAGAGATATAGAGAGAAGGCTTGAGAGAGAGAGAAGGAGAGAGAGATGGAGAGAGAAGGAGAGAGATAGAGAGAGAGAGAGAGAGAGAGAGAGAGAGAGGAGAGAGAGAGAGAGAGAGAGAGAGAGAGAGAGAGAGAGAGAGAGAGAGAGAGAGAGAGAGAGAGAGAGAGAGAGAGAGAGAAGAGAGAGAGAGAGAGAGAGAGAGAGTAAGACTACCTAACAGGAAGTGACCGAGCGTCAGATATGGAAGCGCAGGGAAAGAGAGGGCGCTGGAAGTAGAGGAACTCTTTGAGCTTCAATATCTGACGGCTCGGTCGTTGCTCTTTCGGCTTCATGTGACGACCAAGGTGCCTAGTAATCAGTACAGTTATGGCTATGTCGGTGACCTAACTAGGATTTTCCTGATCAGTTCTGAATTTTAGTGGAAATGGCCAGACTGGATTGGTACTTCGGTCTCCCCTGTTTTCTTGGTGGCAGCTGTAAGAGGTGGTCGTGTCAGCGTCGTCTCGTGGCCAAAACTATGGCTTTCGCCGAAAACAAAGACTGTTCTGCCGAGTTGTTCTTGGGAGGTATTAGAGGAAGGAATCCTCTCAGGGCTGGGAGTCTCAGGCTCTATCAGATGCTCCTCTCCACCCTCTCAGGGCTGGGAGTCTCAGGCTCTATCAGATGCTCCTCTCCACCCTCTCAGGGCTGGGAGTCTCAGGCTCTATCAGATCCTCCTCTCCACCCTCTCAGGGCTGGGTGTCTCAGACTCTGCATAATCTTGGATTGCATCCTTCCTGGCAGGCCGCTCCTACCAGGTGTGGAGAGGATCTGTGTCTGCATAACGTACTCTCCCTACTGGCGTCCCCCAGGGCTCGGTTCAAGATCCTCTCCTCTTCTCTCTATACACCAAGTCGCTCCGTCATATCCTTACATGGTCTCTCCTATCATTGCTATGCCGGACAACACTCAACTACTTTTCTCCTTCCCCCCTTCTGACACCCAGGTGGCGACAAGCATCTCTGCGTACCTGGCAGATATCTCAGGTTGGATGTCGACCCACTACCTCAAGCTCAACCTTGACATGACAGAGCTGCTCTTCCCAGGGAAGGCCTGCCCACTCCAAGACCTCTCCATCATGGTAGACAACTCCACTGTGTCCCCCTCCCAGAGTTCAAAGAACCTGGGCGTGACCCTGGACAACACCCTTTGGTTCTCTGCAAACACCAAAGCAGTGACTCAGTCCTACGGGTTCATGCTCTCCAACATCGGTAGAGTATGACCCTACCTCACACAGGAAGCAGCGCAGGTCCTAATCCAGGTACGTATCGCCGATCTGGAACTCACTGTTGGCTGGGCTCCCTGCTTGTACTATCAAACAACCTATACAGAATGCTGCAGCCCGCCTGGTGTTTAACATTCCCAAGTTCTCCCATGTCACCCTGCTTCTCTGTACGTTGGCTTCTGGTCGAAGCTCGCATCCACTGCAAGTACAAGGTATTTGCCTACAAAGCAGCAAGAGGACCTGCCCCTTCCTACCTACCTTCAGGCTGTGCTCAAACCCTACACCCCTACACGAGCACTCCATTTTGCCATGTCTGGTCTTTTGGCCCAGCTTACCGCTCTGCCCAGTCCCAAGCTCCTTTCTGTCCTGGCACCCTAACGGTGGAAATAATCCCACAGCCCCGCCCCCCTTGGTGAGCTCTGACTTTGCTGACAGATACGTTATTGAGGAAAAAATGTACTTACTCTGACTGTGATATGTGGTTGTCTGTAAGTCTCTTAAATAAGGATAAGACCCTATGCTAAATTACTCAAATGTAAACATGTCAATGTTCTTTGCTAGCTAGGTAGATGGCTAGTCCGTACACCAGCCATACCATCTGAGATCTGGAAACGCATAAAGGTGAAGATCTGGGATGTTGGAATGTGTTCAATGGTTAGTTCCAATCGGTGTATTCAATGTTTATTTCTTTTATGCTTTATTATTAATCCACTCTAACCATCACAATACTCGGGTCAGGTCTTTAAACCACTTGGAAGGAAAACATGGCAGACCCTTCAAGGTCAAGTACATTCGAAGCAGAATGCCAAATGCCTGGCTTGTGTTAGTTAACCTTCCTGTTTTACTCATTTCACACTTTTTTTGAGCTCAGCTAAGCTGTACTTGGCTGGCCTGGTTATACGTCTTTCCAAAATAGTTGCTGGAACCGTGCTGTAAAGGACAATGTTAAGAGAGAATATCTGATTTAAAACAAAAGACAGAAGGGCCATACACTACATGACCAAAGGTACATGGACACCTGCACATCAAACATGCTATAACAATTTCCACTATTCTGGGAAGGCTTTCCACTAGATATTGGAACATTACTGCTATAACAGCCTCCACTCTTCTGGGAAGGCTTTCCACTAGATATTGGAACATTACTGCTATAACAGCCTCCACTCTTCTGGGAAGGCTTTCCACTAGATATTGGAACATTACTGCACGGACTTGCTTCCATTCAGCCACAATAGCATTAGTGAGGTCGGACACTGATGTTGGGCGATTAGGCCTGGCTCGCAGCCGGCGTTCCAATTCATCTTAAAGGTGTTCAATGGGGTTGAGGTCAGGGCTCTGTAAAGTGTGAGTCAAGTTCTTCCAAACCGATCTCGACAAACCATTTTGGCATTGCGAATTGTCATCTTAGGCTTGTGTACGGCGGCCATTTTTAGATGGCTCTGCAGTTTTTAGATGGCTCTGCGGTTTTTAGATGGCTCTGCAGTTTTTAGATGGCTCTGCAGTTTTTAGATGGCTCTGCAGTTTTTAGATGGCTCTGCGGTTTTTAGATGGCTCTGCAGTTTTTAGATGGCTCTGCGGTTTTTAGATGGCTCTGCAGTTTTTAGATGGCTATGCGGTTTTTAGATGGCTCTGCGGTTTTTAGATGGCTCTGCAGTTTTTAGATGGCTCTGCAGTTTTTAGATGGCTCTGCAGTTTTTAGATGGCTCTGCAGTTTTTAGATGGCTCTGAGGTTTTAGATGGCTCTGAGGTTTTTAGATGGCTCTGCAGTTTTTAGATGGCTCTGCAGTTTTTAGATGGCTCTGCAGTTTTAGATGGCTCTGCAGTTTTTAGATGGCTCTGCAGTTTTTAGATGGCTCTGCAGTTTTTAGATGGCTCTGCAGTTTTTAGATGGCTCTGCAGTTTTTAGATGGCTCTGCAGTTTTTAGATGGCTCTGCAGTTTTTAGATGGCTCTGCAGTTTTTGATGAGTTGTTTCAATATGTTCTTATTAAAATAAATCTAATTTGATGTTACCAGAATGTGTTGTGATAAAACGTACAATACAGCATCTAATACAGAGGCCCTCTGATAGGGGTATAGAGAGCCTCGCTGGTGGTGTGGAGGCAGTGGAGAACACGGAGGAACTTCTCCATTGCGGTACTCAGTTGAGCCAGATGGTCGTGTTGTAGATGACCCTGTTCCTTCTGGAAGATGGGATTATGCTGCTTGCAAGGTAACATTCTGTAATAACCCCGGGAGTCAGGAAGCAGGTGCAGAAGGTCAGTTTAATAATGACTCAATGCAGATGACCAGAACGTGAGAGAAATCAACACTCCCTAATGACTGTTGTTTACTGAGGGCTAAATAAAGGGGGAGTAATCAAGGAGATAATGATGACCAGGTGTGCGTAATGACGGGGAGCAGGTGTGCGTAATGACTGTTGCCAGGGTCAGTGGTTAGTAGACCAGCGCTGGAGAGAGGGAGAGAGAGCGGGAGTAAGCGTGAGAGTAACGCACCAGGTCTAATGGCAGATGGACAGCTTTAATTTATCTTTGTCATCATTGGACAGATTGTATAAGCCTGCAGTTGGAGCATACGGTTCTATAGAGCCCATTTATCCAAACACTGGTTTATTTTTATAGTCTCTGTGAAGATCAGAAATGTAATGTTTTGATGTTTGTGTTTCAGGTGCAGGCGTTGCATGAGCCTGGTTATAAACCCATCCTGCTGATGGGTCCAGGAAGGGTAATGAGCAGTGGGGTAACATTGTCACAACCTTGGGTCCAGTTGAAGTGGGCCCACACAAATTCACTTTAAAATAGATGGCCTGTCTCTTAGTGCCTTCTTAAAAGTAAGTCCGATTCTGTATATTGAAATGAAAGAAATCAGAGCTTGACACCCTGCATGTAAAAAAAAGTACATTTAATGGAAGACGAGAGGATGATAATTTACTGGTATGTGAATAACCCACCAGCCCTTAAGTCCTTTAGCCTACATTTTATTATGTTTATTATGTAACCCTTTAACCCGTGGGGTTAGGGTTAGCTAGACTAGGGCATGGGGTTAGGGTTAGCTAGGCTAGGGCGTGGGGTTAGGGTTAGCTAGGCTAGGGCGTGGGGTTAGGGTTAGCTAGACTAGGGCGTGGGGTTAGGGTTAGCTAGACTAGGGCGTGGGGTTAGGGTTAGCTAGGCTAGGGCATGGGGTTAGGGTTAGCTAGACTAGGGCGTGGGGTTAGGGTTAGGGTTAGCTAGACTAGGGCGTGGGGTTAGGGTTAGCTAGGCTAGGGCGTGGGGTTAGGGTTAGCTAGGCTAGGGCGTGGGGCGTGGGGTTAGGGTTAGCTAGGCTAGGGCGTGGGGTTAGGGTTAGCTAGGCTAGGGCGTGGGGTTAGGGTTAGCTAGGCTAGGGTGTGGGGTGTGGGGTTAGGGTTAGCTAGGCTAGGGCATGGGGTTAGGGTTAGCTAGGCTG
This sequence comes from Oncorhynchus keta, assembly GCF_023373465.1. Classification (NCBI taxonomy): domain Eukaryota; kingdom Metazoa; phylum Chordata; class Actinopteri; order Salmoniformes; family Salmonidae; genus Oncorhynchus; species Oncorhynchus keta. The sequence goes on along the minus strand of NC_068439.1, from coordinate 80,574,686 downwards.
GGAGTGGGGTTAGGGTTAGCTAGGCTAGGGCATGGGGTTAGGGTTAGGGTTAGCTAGACTAGGGCGTGGGGTTAGGGTTAGCTAGGCTAGGGCGTGGGGTTAGGGTTAGGGTTAGCTAGGCTAGGGCGATGTTAGGGTTAGCTAGACTAGGGGCGTGGGGTTAGGGTTAGCTAGGCTAGGGCATGGGGTTAGGGTTAGCTAGACTAGGGCGTGGGGTTATGGGTTAGCTAGGCTAGGTGGGCGTGGGGTTAGGGTTAGCTAGGCTAGGGCGTGGGGTTAGGGTTAGCTAGGCTAGGGCGTGGGGTTAGGGTTAGCTAGACTAGGGCGTGGGGTTGGGTTAGCTAGACTAGGGCGTGGGGTTAGGGTTAGCTAGGTAAGTCCGATTCTGTATATTGAAATGAAAGAAATCAGCTTGACACCCTGCTGCGTGGGGTTAGGGTTAGGGTTAGCTAGACTAGGGCGTGGGGTTAGGGTTAGCTAGACTATGGGCGTGGGGTTAGGGTTAGCTAGACTGGGCGTGGGGTTAGGGTTAGCTAGACTAGGGCGTGGGGTTAGGGTTAGCTAGGCTAGGGCATGGGGTTAGGGTTAGCTAGACTAGGGCGTGGGGTTAGGGTTAGCTAGACTAGGGCGTGGGGTTAGGGTTAGCTAGGCTAGGGCGTGGGGTTAGGGTTAGCTAGACTAGGGCGTGGGGTTAGGGTTAGCTAGGCTAGGGCGTGGGGCGTGGGGTTAGGGTTAGCTAGACTAGGGCGTGGGGTTAGGGTTAGCTAGGCTAGGGCATGGGGTTAGGGTTAGCTAGACTAGGGCGTGGGGTTAGGGTTAGCTAGACTAGGGCGTGGGGTTAGGGTTAGCTAGACTAGGGCGTGGGGTTAGGGTTAGCTAGGCTAGGGCGTGGGGTTAGGGTTAGCTAGACTAGGGCGTGGGGTTAGGGTTAGCTAGGCTAGGGCGTGGGCGTGGGGTTAGGGTTAGCTAGACTAGGGCGTGGGGTTAGGGTTAGCTAGACTAGGGCGTGGGGTTAGGGTTAGGGTTAGCTAGACTAGGGCGTGGGGCGTGGGGTTAGGGTTAGCTAGGCTAGGGCGTGGGGTTAGGGTTAGCTAGGCTAGGGCGTGGGGTTAGGGTTAGCTAGACTAGGGCGTGGGGTTAGGGTTAGCTAGGCTAGGCTAGGGCGTGGGGTTAGGGTTAGCTAGACTAGGGCGTGGGGTTAGGGTTAGCTAGACTAGGGCATGGGGTTAGGGTTAGCTAGACTAGGGCATGGGGTTAGGGTTAGCTAGACTAGGGCATGGGGTTAGGGTTAGCTAGACTAGGGCATGTGGTTAGGGTTAGCTAGACTAGGGCATGGGGTTAGGGTTAGCTAGACTAGGGCGTGGGGTTAGGATTAGCTAGACTAGGGCATGGGGTTAGGGTTAGCTAGGCTAGGGCGTGGGGTTAGGGTTAGGGTTAGCTAGACTAGGGCATGGGGTTAGGGTTAGCTAGACTAGGGCATGTGGTTAGGGTTAGCTAGACTAGGGCATGGGGTTAGGGTTAGCTAGACTAGGGCGTGGGGTTAGGGTTAGCTAGACTAGGGCATGGGGTTAGGGTTAGCTAGGCTAGGGCGTGGGGTTAGGGTTAGGGTTAGCTAGACTAGGGCATGGGGTTAGGGTTAGCTAGACTAGGGCATGTGGTTAGGGTTAGCTAGACTAGGGCATGGGGTTAGGGTTAGCTAGACTAGGGCGTGGGGTTAGGGTTAGCTAGACTAGGGCATGTGGTTAGGGTTAGCTAGACTAGGGCGTGGGGTTAGGGTTAGCTAGACTAGGGCATGTGGTTAGGGTTAGCTAGACTAGGGCGTGGGGTTAGGGTTAGCTAGACTAGGGCATGTGGTTAGGGTTAGCTAGACTAGGGCGTGGGGTTAGGGTTAGCTAGACTAGGGCATGTGGTTAGGGTTAGCTAGACTAGGGCATGGGGTTAGGGTTAGCTAGACTAGGGCGTGGGGTTAGGGTTAGCTAGACTAGGGCATGGGGTTAGGGTTAGCTAGGCTAGGGCGTGGGGTTGGGGTTAGGGTTAGCTAGACTAGGGCATGGGGTTAGGGTTAGCTAGACTAGGGCATGTGGTTAGGGTTAGCTAGACTAGGGCATGGGGTTAGGGTTAGCTAGACTAGGGCGTGGGGTTAGGGTTAGCTAGACTAGGGCATGGGGTTAGGGTTAGCTAGGCTAGGGCGTGGGGGGGTTAGGGTTAGCTAGACTAGGGCGTGGGGTTAGGGTTAGCTAGACTAGGGCGTGGGGTTAGGGTTAGCTAGGCTAGGGCATGGGGTTAGGGTTAGCTAGGCTAGGGCGTGGGGTTAGGGTTAGGGTTAGCTAGACTAGGGCGTGGGGTTAGGGTTAGCTAGACTAGGCGTGGGGTTAGGGTTAGCTAGACTAGGGCGTGGGGTTAGGGTTAGCTAGACTAGGGCGTGGGGTTAGGGTTAGCTAGGCTACGGCGTGGGGTTAGGGTTAGCTAGACTGGGGGCGTGGGGTTAGGGTTAGCTAGGCTAGGGCATGGGGTTAGGGTTAGCTAGGCTAGGGCGTGGGGTTAGGGTTAGCTAGGCTAGGGCGTGGGGTTAGGGTTAGCTAGGCTAGGGCGTGGGGTTAGGGTTAAGTGAAGTTGTCCGTGATGAGACTCGAAATCAAGACGTTTGCGCTATACGCCCACTCATTCACCCACACCAACCACCCTTCTTTAGTTTTTCCCTTCAGTAACCATCTGTCTTATGTAACCATACCAAACGTAACATGTCATACTAATTTGAGTGTCCCGGTGTCCTATGTTAAGTGTTGTCTCTGAGACCAGGCTATGTAGTGGTACATCACCTATGCATGACTCTCTTAGTGACACAACCCAGGGTCCTGGTAGATTTAAAATGGTCTAAAATGAATGAATTACATCAAGTGTCTTACAAATAGAATTAGCATTTGGGAAAACAGCGACACTACTTGCCCCGTGCCTTTGTTTTTGTTTTGTTGTTGAAACAGAGGAGAGGAGCGTCTGGCAGCGAGGTACAACGGGGACGATTTTAGGAAACTCGACGTTAGGCTACGTGCTGCCCTTTCATTTGCACATTTTATTGTCAAAGACGATTTATGCTATTAGGTTCTCGCATACATTTGACCATGCTATGATACCCAGTGGTGTAAAGTACAACTTAAGTAGTTTTTGAGAGTATCTGTACTTTACTTTACTATTTATGTTTTTGACAACTTTTACTTCACTACATTCCTAAAGAAAATACAGTGTTTTTTAATCCATACATTTTCCCTGACACCCAAAAGTACTCGTTCATGCAAGAGAACATCCCTGGTCCTCCCTACTGCCTCTGATCTGGCAGACTCACTTAACATAAATTATTTGTTTGTAAATGAATGTCTGAGTGTTGGAGTGTGCTCCTGACTATCCGTAAATAAATAAAAAACTAGAAAATCGTGCCGTCTGGTTTGCTTAATGTAATATAAGGAATTTGAATGAATTAATACTTTTACTTTGTATATTAAAACTTCTTAGTGATAGGGTGGAGTATTTTCACGTCTGGATAAAAGTGTGGCCAAAGTAAACTGCCTGCTACTCAGGCCCAGAAGCTACTATATGCATATAATAATGCATATATAATAATGGTAGATTTGTATAGAAGACACTCTAAAGTTTCTAAAAGTGTTAAAATAATGTCTGTGAGTATAACAGAAGTTATTTGGCGAAAACCCAAGGACAAACCATCCAGGGGGAGAAAAATTGAGGTCATAGTATTTCTCATCGATGTTTCTATTGAAAGCCCTATTTTAATAGGAACCTGGCTGCAGTTCCTATGGCTTCCACTAGATGTCAACAGTCTTTAGAAATTGGTCTATGTTTTTCTTATGAGAAATGAAGAAGAAGGGCTGTTCTTTGTGAGTGTCACTCCAGATGGAGGTAGGCCATACCCAGAGTAATGGTCAGAGAACACTATGGTGTTGGTGGGATGAGTGAATGTCCGCAAGTGAGGATGGGGGGGGGATGTCTATAGCAAATACACGGTTCTATCATTCCTATATCCCACTGTGATTATGTGTTCCAATGTGGAGAAGATGGGTCACCCAGTACTATTAATATAATAAGTATTAAAGACTAAACCTGATTGAGTTGTGCCTTCCACAGTCCAACATTACAGACGGGCAGAAAAATACTGATCAAGATGAGTTCTGCTGGACCACCGTCCCAGCCATTCTCTTCCAGGAGCTGATCAAGATGAGTTCTGCTGGACCACCGTCCCAGCCATTCTCTTCCAGGACCTGATCAAGATGGGTTCTGCTGGACCACCGTCCCAGCCATTCTCTTCCAGGACCTGATCAAGATGGGTTCTGCTGGACCACCGTCCCAGCTATTCTCTTCCAGGACCTGATCAAGATGGGTTCTGCTGGACCACCGTCCCAGCCATTCTCTTCCAGGACCTGATCAAGATGGAGGGAACCTGAGATGATGCAGGAAATGACTTGCAGTACTCGAGTCGGGAGGAGATGAATACACGGGAGGTTTGATGAAAAAGCTTTGATTTTTATGTCAGATGGTCCAACACCATCCTCAAAGAATTGCTTTATTTTTGGTGTAATTCTCATTTCTGGATAAGGCTTAAAATACCAGATAACGTATTTGCTATGTCACAAGATGGCGCAAAACACAGGGCCTTAATTATAAACAACCCATGTTCCTGGAAAAATACCCTCCTCTGGGTGTTCACAAATTTCTGCCCAGCTCAGCCACGAAGCGGTAGGCCACACAAGCTCACAGAACGGGACCGCCGAGTGCTGAAGTGCATAATAATTGTCTGTCCTCGGTTGCAACACTCACTACCGAGTTCCAAACTCACTCTGGAAGCAACGTCAGCACAAGAACTGTTCGTCAGGAGCTTCATGAAATGGGTTTCCATGGCCGAGCAGCCGCACACAAGCCTAAGATCACCATATGCAATGCCAAGCTTCGGCTGGATTGGTGTACAGCTTGACGCCATTGAACTCAGTGGAAACGCGTTCTCAGGAGTGATAAATCACACTTCATCTGGCAGTCCGACGGACATATCTGGGTTTGGCGGATGCCAGGAGAACGCTACCTACCCGAATGCATAGTGTCAACTGTGAAGTTTGGTGGAGGAGTAACAATGGCTTGGGGCTGTTTTTCATGGTTCAGGCTAGGCTTCTTAGTTCCAGCGAAGGGAAATCTTGATGATACAGCATACAATGAAATTTCTAGACAATTCTATGCTTCCAACTTTGTGGCAAAGTTGGGGAAGGCCGTTTTCTGTTTCAACATGACAATGCCCCCGTGCACAAAGCGAGGTCCATAGAGAAATTATTTGTCGAGATCAGTGTGGAAGAACTTGACTGGCTTGCACAGAGCCCTGCCCTAAACCCAATTCGAACACATTTGGGATGATTTGGAACACTGACTGTGAGCCAGGCCTAAATGCCCAACATCAGTGCCCAACCTCACTAATGCTTTTGTGGCTGAATGGAAGTCCCAACAGCAATGATCCAACATCTAGTGGAAAGCCTTCCAAGAGGAGTGGAGGCTGGTATAGCAGCAAAGGGGCGGCCAACTCCATATTAATGCCCATGATGTTTGAATGAGATGTTCGACGAGCAGGTATCCACTTATTATATTGGTAGAGTAGCTAGATAGCTCATTTCAATATAGTCAATTCAAGTAGCTCAACAAGCTAGCTTGAACATCTAGCTTTATGTAGTTAGGTCCCTAACCGTACATTTATTTTCTCAAGATGCTGAAAGAAAGGAATCATATTTCTACAATCCGGTTCCCGAGACAAAATTAACATTTGGTCTATATAATTTTTCTGTGAGGAACAATTCAAACTATTTCAACTATTAGACAACTCCACTCCAAAACATTTCCGGCATCCATTTAATAAGTACAAAAAACACTTACAAAACACCAGAAAGTGTTACGGATGACATCATCTTGTAACCTGAATTGATGCAGTTGATGCCATACACTGCTGTGCACATGCATCTCGGTCTCGACCACTCCTGTCTGCTTCAATCATACAACCACACCGTTTTGTTTTAGCATATCCCACAGGTGTACAAGTTTATTCACTCATTTTGTCATGTGATCACTTACATGTGATAATGATAAATGGTCTAATAGCCTACAGTTTTCATGCAATCCTCGTTTTAATTATTGTGATAGGCTCATGTTTTACCGGTATGGTGTACTCAACCTATTTATTTTGCAGGTACTCCATACTACACTTTTTCGGCTTACCTCCACCCCTGGTTTAGAATAAGGCTTAGGGTAATGTTTAAGGTTTAGAGTTAGAGATAGGATCAGAGTTGGTGTATATTAGGTAGTTGAAATGCGATGGATAGACTGTAAAGCATCCAAAGAAAGTGTTCCCCATCTCAGTTGCAGGTAACCATAGTTGTGTTAAAGTGTGTTTGTGTAACTCCAGCCTGACGCTAATATCATACTGACAGCACCCTTGCTCAAAATAGTACGCAGCCTCGTCTGCATATGTATGCAACAAAAGTTCAACATTCACCTTCTGCTACCATTTCTGTGATGCCGTCTACGCATACAGTTTGATGGATACGTTCTATAAATCCAACGTTCTATAAATCCAACGTTCTATAAATCCAACGTTCTATAAATCCAACGTTCTATAAATCCAACGTTCTATAAATCCAACATTCTATAAATCCAACGTTCTATAAATCCAACATTCTATAAATCCAACGTTCTATAAATCCAACGTTCTATAAATCCAACGTTCTATAAATCCAACGTTCTATAAATCCAACATTCTATAAATCCAACGTTCTATAAATCAAACGTTCTATAAATCCAACGTTCTATAAATCAAACGTTCTATAAATTCAACGTTCTATAAATCCAACGTTCTATAAATCCAACGTTCTATAAATCCAACATTCTATAAATCCAACGTTCTATAAATCCAACGTTCTATAAATCCAACGTTCTATAAATCAAACGTTCTATAAATCCAACGTTCTATAAATCCAACGTTCTATAAATCCAACGTTCTATAAATCCAACGTTCTATAAATCCAACGTTCTATAAATCCAACGTTCTATAAATCCAACGTTCTATAAATCCAACGTTCTATAAATCCAACATTCTATAAATCCAACGTTCTATAAATCCAACGTTCTATAAATCCAACATTCTATAAATCCAACGTTCTATAAATCAAACGTTCTATAAATTCAACGTTCTATAAATCCAACATTCTATAAATCCAACGTTCTATAAATCAAACGTTCTATAAATCAAACTTTCTATATATCCAATGTATTCTCCACGCAGAACGCACTGCAAATACCTCAGCAATGCAATGCTGCGAGGACAAACACAGAGTTCCATAAGAAATGTAATTCTTGTGAATCAAAATGCAACAACTCTGTCGGTGTGATCAAAACTTTAGGCCAACTTTTAGAATGTATTATATTGTTCTAATTCCAGACATATCATTGTTGAAATATCCCCCATTCAGTGTTAATGGTGAGGTAACATGGCTGCTATAGAATGTTGTAGTGTCATGTTAATGGGGTTCTAACATGGCTGCTATAGAATGTTGTAGTGTCATGTTAATGGGGTTCTAACATGGCTGCTATAGAATGTTGTAGTGTCATGTTAATGGGGTTCTAACATGGCTGCTATGGATTGTTGTAGTGTCATGTTATTAATGGGGTTCTAACATGGCTGCTATAGAATGTTGTAGTGTCATGTTAATGGGGTTCTAACATGGCTGCTATGGATTGTTGTAGTGTCATGTTATTAATGGGGTTCTAACATGGCTGCTATAGAATGTTGTAGTGTCATGTTAATGGGGTTCTACCGTGGCTGCTAAAGTATGTTGTCGTGTCATGTTAATGGGGTTCTACCGTGGCTGTTATAGAATATTGTAGTGTCATGTTAATGGGGTTCTACCGTGGCTGTTATAGAATGTTGTCGTGTCATGTTAATGGGGTTCTAACATGGCTGCTATAGAATGTTGTAGTTTCATGTTAATGGGGTTCTAACATGGCTGTTATAGAATGTTGTAGTGTCATGTTAATGGGGTTCTAACATGGCTGCTATGGATTGTTGTAGTGTCATGTTATTAATGGGGTTCTAACATGGCTGCTATAGAATGTTGTAGTGTCATGTTAATGGGGTTCTACCGTGGCTGCTAAAGTATGTTGTCGTGTCATGTTAATGGGGTTCTACCGTGGCTGTTATAGAATGTTGTAGTGTCATGTTAATGGGGTTCTAACATGGCTGTTATAGAATGTTGTAGTGTCATGTTAATGGGGTTCTAACATGGCTGCTATGGATTGTTGTAGTGTCATGTTAATGGGGTTCTACCGTGGCTGTTATAGAATGTTGTAGTGTCATGTTAATGGGGTTCTACCGTGGCTGTTATAGAATGTTGTAGTGTCATGTTAATGGGGTTCTAACATGGCTGCTATGGATTGTTGTAGTGTCATGTTAATGGGGTTCTACCGTGGCTGCTAAAGTATGTTGTCGTGTCATGTTAATGGGGTTCTACCGTGGCTGTTATAGAATATTGTAGTGTCATGTTAATGGGGTTCTACCGTGGCTGTTATAGAATATTGTAGTGTCATGTTAATGGGGTTCTACCGTGGCTGTTATAGAATGTTGTCGTGTCATGTTAATGGGGTTCTAACATGGCTGCTATAGAATGTTGTAGTTTCATGTTAATGGGGTTCTAACATGGCTGTAAAATAATTTTGTAGTGTCATGTTAATGGTGTTCTAACATGGCTGCTATAGAATGTTGTAGTGTCATTGTTAATGGGGTTCTACCGTGGCTGCTATAGAATGTTGTAGCGTCATGTTATTAATAGGGTTCTAACATGGCTGCTATAGAATGTTGTCATGTCATGTTAATGGGGTTCTACCGTGGCTGTTATAGAATGTTGTAGTGTCATGTTAATGGGGTTCTAACATGGCTGCTATAGAATGTTGTAGTGTCATGTTAATGGGGTTCTACCGTGGCTGTTATAGAATGTTGTAGTGTCATGTTAATGGGGTTCTAACATGGCTGCTATAGAATGTTGTAGTGTCATGTTAATGGGGTTCTACCATGGCTGTTATAGAATGTTGTCGTGTCATGTTAATGGGGTTCTAACATGGCTGCTATAGAATGTTTTAGTGTCATGTTAATGGGGTTCTACCGTGGCTGTTATAGAATGTTGTAGTGTCATGTTAATGGGGTTCTAACATGGCTGCTATAGAATGTTGTAGTGTCATGTTAATGGGGTTCTAACATGGCTGCTATAGAATGTTGTCATGTTAATGGGGTTCTAACATGGCTGTTATAGAATGTTGTCGTGTCATGTTAATGGGGTTCTAACATGGCTGTTATAGAATGTTGTCGTGTCATGTTAATGGGGTTCTAACATGGCTGTTATAGAATGTTGTCGTGTCATGTTAATGGGGTTCTAACATGGCTGTTATAGAATGTTGTCGTGTCATGTTAATGGTCATGTTAATGGGGTTCTAACATGGCTGTTATAGAATGTTGTCGTGTCATGTTAATGGTCATGTTAAATGGGTTCTAACATGGCTGTTATAGAATGTTGCCGTGTCATGTTAATGGTCATGTTAATGGGGTTCTAACATGGCTGTTATAGAATGTTGTCCTGTCATGTTAATGGTCATGTTAATGGGGTTCTAACATGGCTGTTATAGAATGTTGTCGTGTCATGTTAATGGTCATGTTAATGGGGTTCTAACATGGCTGTTATAGAATGTTGTCGTGTCATGTTAATGGTCATGTTAATGGGGTTCTAACATGGCTGTTATAGAATGTTGTCGTGTCATGTTAATGGTCATGTTAATGGGGTTCTAACATGGCTGTTATAGAATGTTGTCGTGTCATGTTAATGGTCATGTTAATGGGGTTCTAACATGGCTGTTATAGAATGTTGTCGTGTCATGTTAATGGTCATGTTAATGGGGTTCTAACATGGCTGTTATAGAATGTTGTCGTGTCATGTTAATGGTCATGTTAATGGGGTTCTAACATGGCTGTTATAGAATGTTGTTGTGTCATGTTAATGGGGTTCTAACATGGCTGTTATAGAATGTTGTCGTGTCATGTTAATGGTCATGTTAATGGGGTTCTAACATGGCTGTTATAGAATGTTGTCGTGTCATGTTAATGGTCATGTTAATGGGGTTCTAACATGGCTGTTATAGAATGTTGTCGTGTCATGTTAATGGTCATGTTAATGGGGTTCTAACATGGCTGTTATAGAATGTTGTCGTGTCATGTTAATGGTCATGTTAATGGGGTTCTAACATGGCTGTTATAGAATGTTGTCGTGTCATGTTAATGGTCATGTTAATGGGGTTCTAACATGGCTGTTATAGAATGTTGTCGTGTCATGTTAATGGTCATGTTAATGGGGTTCTAACATGGCTGTTATAGAATGTTGTCGTGTCATGTTAATGGGGTTCTAACATGGCTGTTATAGAATGTTGTCGTGTCATGTTAATGGTCATGTTAATGGGGTTCTAGCATGGCTGTTATAGAATGTTGTCGTGTCATGTTAATGGTCATGTTAATGGGGTTCTAACATGGCTGTTATAGAATGTTGTCGTGTCATGTTAATGGGGTTCTAACATGGCTGTTATAGAATGTTGTCGTGTCATGTTAATGGTCATGTTAATGGGGTTCTAACATGGCTGTTATAGAATGTTGTCGTGTCATGTTAATGGGGTTCTAACATGGCTGTTATAGAATGTTGTTGTGTCATGTTAATGGGGTTCTAACATGGCTGTTATAGAATGTTGTCGTGTCATGTTAATGGTCATGTTAATGCAGTTCTAACATGGCTGTTATAGAATGTTGTCGTGTCATGTTAATGGTCATGTTAATGGAGTTCTAACATGGCTGTTATAGAATGTTGTTGTGTCATGTTAATGGGGTTCTAACATGGCTGTCATAGAATGTTGTCGTGTCATGTTAATGGTCATGTTAATGGAGTTCTAACATGGCTGTTATAGAATGTTGTCGTGTCATGTTAATGGGGTTCTAACATGGCTGTTATAGAATGTTGTCGTGTCATGTTAATGGTCATGTTAATGGGGTTCTAACATGGCTGTTATAGAATGTTGTTGTGTCATGTTAATGGGGTTCTAACATGGCTGTTATAGAATGTTGTCGTGTCATGTTAATGGTCATGTTAATGGGGTTCTAACATGGCTGTTATAGAATGTTGTCGTGTCATGTTAATGGGGTTCTAACATGGCTGTTATAGAATGTTGTAGTGTCATGTAAAATGCATCAAAAAGCAGAAACCTCAACTTTCTAAATACATGGCTCTGGGTGTGTGTGCGTGTGTGTGTGTGTGTGTGTGTGTGTGTGTGTGTGTGTGTGTGTGTGTGTGTGTGTGTGTGTGTGTGTGTGTGTGTGTGTGTGTGTGTGTGTGTGTGTGTGTGTGTGTGTGTGTTTGTGTGTGTTTGTGGGGGGGGGGTGATCCCCACACACCAGTAGATGGGTGACATGTACAAAATGAGCGCCTACAGAGCCTGATGTCTCACGTCACTCTTCTGCCAGTCTTATAATCACTGTCGACTTTCCTCAGGAAGATTGGCAGTGTGCACGTTAGTGTGCACGTTAGTCTGCACGTTAGAGAGACAAAAACCTTCTATAATAAGATAGGATAGATGTGAGATAGAGAGAGCATGAAAGTGAGAGGGAGTGTTGTGAATATGGATAGTGCCCTTGGGGAAGAATTCAGACTTTTTCCACATTTTGTTACGCTACAGCATTACTGTAAAATTCATTAAATTAATTCAATTCCTCAGCAATCTACACACAATACCCCATAATAACAGCGTTAAAACAGGTATTTAGAAATGTTTGCAAATGTATTAAAAATAAAAAACAGAAACATCTCATTTACATAAGTATTCAGACCCTTTGCTATGAGAATTGAAACTGAGCTCACGTGCTTCCTGTTTCCATTGACCCTTGGGATGTTTTTACAACTTGATTGGAGTCCACCTGTTGTAAGTGCAATTGATTGGACATGATTTGGAAAGGCACACCCCTGTCTTTACAAGGTCTCACAGTTGACTGTGCATGTGAAAACAAAAACAAAGCCGTGAGGTCGAAGGAATTGTCCGGAGAGCTCTGAGACAGGATTGACCCCAAGATCAAAGTGGCCTCCATCATTCTTAAATGGAAGAAGTTTGGAACCAGCAAGACCTTTCCTAGAGCTGGCCGCCTGGCCAAACTGAGCAATCGGGGAAGAAGGGCCTTGGTCAGGGAGGGGCCCAAGAACACGATGGTCACTCTGACAGAGCTCCAGTTCCTTTGTTGAGATGGCAGAACCTTCCAGAAGGACAATCATCTCTCTAGCACTCCACCAATCAGGTCTTTATGGTCGAGTGGCCAGACGGAAGCCACTCCTCAGTAAAAGGCACATGACAGCCTCTTTGGAGTTTGTCAAAAGGCACTAAAGACTCTCAGACTATGAGAAATAAGATTCTCTGGTCTGATGAAACCAAGGTGGAATTATTTGACCTGAATGCCAAGCGTCACATCTGGAGTAAACATGGCACCATCCCTGCGGTGAAGCATGGTGGTGGCAGCATCAAGCTGTGGGGATGTTTTTCAGCAGCAGGGACCGGGATACCAGTCAGGATTGAGGGAAAGATGAACAGAGAAAAATACAGGGAGATCCTTGATGAAACCCTGCTCCAAAACACTCAGGACCCCAGACTTAGGCGAAGGTTCACCTTCCAACAGGACAACGACCCTAAGCACACAGCCAAGACAATGCTGGAGTGGCTTCGGGATAAGTCTCTGAATGTCATTGATTGGCCCAGCCAGATCCCGGACTTGAACCCAATCGAACATCTCTGGAGTAACCTGAAAATAGCTGTGCAGTGACGCTCCCCATCCAACCTGACAGAGCTTGAGAGGATCTGCAGAGAAGAATGGAAGAAACTCCCCAAATACAGGTGTGCCAAGCATGGAGCATCATACCCAAGAAGACTAGGCTGTATTCACTGCCAAAGGTTGTCTCAACAATGTACAGAGTAAAGGCTTTGAATATTTACATACATTTAATATTTCAGTTATTATTTTTAATAAATTAGCACAAATTTCTAGAAACCTGTTTTCACTTTGTAATTATGTGTAGATTGATGAGGGGGGGGAAATCGTGTCATACATTTTAGAATAAGGCTGTAACTTAACAAAATGGAGAGAGAGAGAGAGAGAGAAAGAAAGAGATGGAGAAAGAGGGAGTTATAAGAGAGAGAGAGAGAGAGAGAGAGAGATAAAGAGAGAGAGAAAGACAGAGAGTTATTAAAGAAAGAGAGAGAGAGAGAGAAAGAAAGAGAGAGAGAGTTATTAAAGAAAGAGAGAGAGAGAGAGAGAGCGAGAGAAAGAGAGAGAGGGAGTTATTAAAGAAAGAGAGAGAGAGAGAGAGAGAGAGAGATAGAGAGAGAGAGAGAAAGAAAGAAAGAGAGAGAGAGAGTTATTAAAAGAGAGAGAGAGAGAGAGAGTTATTAAAGAGAGAGAGAGAGAGAGAGAGAGAGAGAGAGAAAGAAAGAGAGAGAGAGTTATTAAAGAAAGAGAGAGAGAGTTATTAAAGAAAGAGAGAGAGAGAGAGAGAGAGAGAGAGAGAGTTATTAAAATAGAGAGCGAGAGAAAAGGAAGAGAGAGACAATTCATTAATTTGTAGCGTGCTGTTCAGACAAGGTCCTTCAGGTGATCCTCTTAACAGCCATTTAGGAGTACCTCTATCTCAGCACCCATCTTTAAAGAGTCTGAGTGTGTTAGCGTGAGATAGTGTGTGTGCACTTGCATATGTGTGAGTGTGTGTATGCGTGTGCTTTAAGGAACCCAATCTCACCACTTATCTTTAAAGAGGTATTTGATGATGGAGTGGGAGAGAGAGAAGGTAAGGAAATATGGTGGGAGAGTTTCCAGCCCCCGGCATCTGTTACTGACGACTAGTAATCGTTTCTTTCAGCTTCACACGTGTCGCGGTAGGCGCCTGTAATGCTTTAATAAACAGAACGGTAGAGGCGACAATGTTTTGGGGAGCAAGCACATTCGGTGTGGACGTGTCAATCAAACCAGTAGCCTGCTAACAAGCGAGAATGGAGGTATATTTCGCATGCACTTTTGCGACTTGAATTGTTAGTTTTTTTATTGATGTAGCTACTACTGAGTTATTTAGCCTTTCAATATTACCTTATTTAATAACAGTGAATTTTGTTGAAAACAATACTCAAGCTAGTTGAAAACAATACTCAAGCTAGCCTATCTATAGTTAGGACCACTCAAAATAAAACTGAGGGAAGAAATTAAATCTACTTTCATGATGTATAAAAATGCAGGTCATGGATTGTCATGGTTTATGTACATGATTTGGCAGTTAATACATGTCATTTTTGACTTGAACCTTTCCCTAGCCAGTTTAAACTGAAATTGTCACCAGGAACTGTGCTAACTAGCTTAATTCATTGCTAGCTTGGTTACCTCATTGTTAGCTAGCTACTGTAGCTTTACAAAGTAATTTGGGCTCGCTAGGTAAATTGTACAAGCTGCATTTTGTCTATATCCATACAATAACCAAACAATTGGATAAACAAAAACATTGTATGACACCACGATGTCATGCAGCAGATGACATGGGATGAGTTTAGTTGCGTTTTGACTTTCTTCATGTAACAGCAAAGTTGTGGCGTGTAACTGCTGCCTAACTCTCTAAATATATGGCTCTGCACACATCTATTTACAGGAGAGTGGAGCTCAGGGGGAGTGACAGAGATGAGACATCATGACGCACCAAGCCATCTGCCAGTGTCTAGTGTGTAGCAGAGCTCTGTGTGTATATCGGCATGTGTGTGTAAATGAACATTAAAGATCTAAATCAGTAGCCAAATCAGTAGCTACCTCAGTAGCCAAATCAGTAGCTAAATCACCAGCTAAATCACCAGCCAAATCAGTAGCTAAATCACCAGCCAAATCAGTAGCTAAATCACCAGCTAAATCACCAGCCAAATCACCAGCCAAATCACCAGCCAAATCAGTAGCTAAATCACCAGCCAAATCAGTAGCTAAATCACCAGCCAAATCAGTAGCTAAATCACCAGCTAAATCACCAGCCAAATCACCAGCCAAATCAGTAGCTAAATCACCAGCCAAATCAGTAGCTAAATCACCAGCCAAATCAGTAGCTAAATCACCAGCCAAATCAGTAGCTAAATTACCAGCTAAATCACCAGCCAAATCACCAGCCAAATCAGTAGCTAAATCACCTGCCAAATCACCAGCCAAATCAGTAGCTAAATCACCAGCTAAATCACCAGCCAAATCACCAGCCAAATCACCAGCCAAATCAGTAGCTAAATCACCAGCCAAATCAGTAGCTAAATCACCAGCCAAATCAGTAGCTAAATCACCAGCCAAATCAGTAGCTAAATCACCAGCTAAATCACCAGCCAAATCACCAGCCAAATCACCAGCCAAATCAGTAGCTAAATCACCAGCCAAATCAGTAGCTAAATCACCAGCCAAATCACCAGCTAAATCACCAGCCAAATCAGTAGCTAAATCACCAGCCAAATCACCTGCTAAATCACCAGCCAAATCACCAGCTAAATCACCAGCCAAATCAGTAGCTAAATCACCAGCCAAATCAGTAGCTAAATCACCAGTCAAATCAGTAGCTACTTTAGAACCATGATTGTGTTATTGTTGTGTATCCTGCATTTGGTTGCATTTAAAATGTCATCAAAATGTAAATCGTTGTAATTTGTAAAATGCCAGAGCGGTAGACAATGCATAACAGAACGGTTATCTACCAACGCCTGCAATAACTCAGAGTGATCTCTATATGACATATAATTCACAATGGGAAGAGCACTGCTGTCATTTGTGATGTGTGTTAACATTCAGCAGTAATATGTCACTACGTAGTGGAATAATGATGTGATTAACTGAAATCTACGCAACATACAGTATATATGTCCCTGTGGAATATCATTCAGTCGGTGAATAAATCAGAGAAAATATAAAATGTTTTTAATGATATTAAAATGGTGACGTGTACTCCCTTAATTTCTATTCCTATTATAATGCTGGTTGTATACTCCCTTAATTTCTATTGCTATTATAATGCTGGTTGTATACTCCCTTAATTTCTATTGCTATTATAATGCTGGTTGTATACTCCCTTCATTTCTATTGCTATTATAATGCTGGTTGTATACTCCCTTCATTTCTATTGCTATTATAATGCTGGTTGTATACTTCCTTCATTTCTATTGCTATTATAATGCTGGTTGTATACTCCCTTCATTTCTATTGCTATTATAATGCTGGTTGTATACTTCCTTCATTTCTATTGCTATTATAATGCTGGTTGTATACTTCCTTCATTTCTATTGCTATTATAATGCTGGTTGTATACTTCCTCCATTTCTATTGCTATTATAATGCTGGTTGTATACTTCCTTCATTTCTATTGCTATTATAATGCTGGTTGTATACTTCCTTCATTTCTATTGCTATTATAATGCTGGTTGTATACTTCCTTCATTTCTATTGCTATTATAATGCTGGTTGTATACTTCCTCCATTTCTATTGCTATTATAATGCTGGTTGTATACTTCCTCCATTTCTATTGCTATTATAATGCTGGTTGTATACTTCCTTCATTTCTATTGCTATTATAATGCTGGTTGTATACTTCCTTCATTTCTATTGCTATTATAATGCTGGTTGTATACTTCCTTCATTTCTATTGCTATTATAATGCTGGTTGTATACTTCCTTCATTTCTATTGCTATTATAATGCTGGTTGTATACTTCCTTCATTTCTATTGCTATTATAATGCTGGTTGTATACTTCCTTCATTTCTATTGCTATTATAATGCTGGTTGTATACTTCCTTCATTTCTATTGCTATTATAATGCTGGTTGTATACTTCCTCCATTTCTATTGCTATTATAATGCTGGTTGTATACTCCCTCCATTTCTATTGCTATTATAATGCTGGTTGTATACTCCCTTCATTTCTATTGCTATTATAATGCTGGTTGTATACTTCCTTCATTTCTATTCCTATTATAATGCTGGTTGTATACTTCCTCCATTTCTATTGCTATTATAATGCTGGTTGTATACTTCCTTCATTTCTATTCCTATTATAATGCTGGTTGTATACTTCCTCCATTTCTATTGCTATTATAATGCTGGTTGTATACTTCCTTCATTTCTATTCCTATTATAATGCTGGTTGTATACTTCCTCCATTTCTATTGCTATTATAATGCTGGTTGTATACTTCCTTCATTTCTATTCCTATTATAATGCTGGTTGTATACTTCCTCCATTTCTATTGCTATTATAATGCTGGTTGTGTACTCCCTCCATTTCTATTGCTATTATAATGCTGGTTATATACTCCCTTAATTTCTATTGCTATTATAATGCTGGTTGTATACTCCCTTCATTTCTATTGCTATTATAATGCTGGTTGTATACTCCCTTAATTTCTATTGCTATTATAATGCTGGTTGTATACTCCCTCCATTTCTATTGCTATTATAATGCTGGTTGTATACTCCCTCCATTTCTATTGCTATTATAATGCTGGTTGTATACTTCCTCCATTTCTATTGCTATTATAATGCTGGTTGTATACTTCCTCCATTTCTATTGCTATTATAATGCTGGTTGTATACTCCCTCCATTTCTATTGCTATTATAATGCTGGTTGTATACTTCCTCCATTTCTATTGCTATTATAATGCTGGTTGTATACTCCCTTAATTTCTATTGCTATTATAATGCTGGTTGTATACTCCCTCCATTTCTATTGCTATTATAATGCTGGTTGTATACTTCCTCCATTTCTATTGCTATTATAATGCTGGTTGTATACTTCCTCCATTTCTATTGCTATTATAATGCTGGTTGTATACTCCCTTAATTTCTATTGCTATTATAATGCTGGTTGTATACTCCCTCCATTTCTATTGCTATTATAATGCTGGTTGTATACTTCCTCCATTTCTATTGCTATTATAATGCTGGTTGTATACTCCTCCATTTCTATTGCTATTATAATGCTGGTTGTATACTTCCTCCATTTCTATTGCTATTATAATGCTGGTTGTATACTCCTCCATTTCTATTGCTATTATAATGCTGGTTGTATACTTCCTCCATTTCTATTGCTATTATAATGCTGGTTGTATACTTCCTCCATTTCTATTGCTATTATAATGCTGGTTGTATACTTCCTCCATTTCTATTGCTATTATAATGCTGGTTGTATACTTCCTCCATTTCTATTGCTATTATAATGCTGGTTGTATACTTCCTCCATTTCTATTGCTATTATAATGCTGGTTGTATACTTCCTCCATTTCTATTGCTATTATAATGCTGGTTGTATACTTCCTCCATTTCTATTGCTATTATAATGCTGGTTGTATACTTCCTCCATTTCTATTGCTATTATAATGCTGGTTGTATACTTCCTCCATTTCTATTGCTATTATAATGCTGGTTGTATACTTCCTCCATTTCTATTGCTATTATAATGCTGGTTGTATACTTCCTCCATTTCTATTGCTATTATAATGCTGGTTGTATACTCCCTTAATTTCTATTGCTATTATAATGCTGGTTGTATACTCCCCTCCATTTCTATTGCTATTATAATGCTGGTTGTATACTCCCTCCATTTCTATTGCTATTATAATGCTGGTTATATACTCCCTCCATTTCTATTGCTATTATAATGCTGGTTGTATACTCCCTCCATTTCTATTGCTATTATAATGCTGGTTGTATACTCCTCCATTTCTATTGCTATTATAATGCTGGTTGTATACTCCCTTCATTTCTATTGCTATTATAATGCTGGTTGTATACTTCCTCCATTTCTATTGCTATTATAATGCTGGTTGTATACTCCTTCATTTCTATTGCTATTATAATAATGCTGGTTGTATACTCCCTTCATTTCTATTGCTATTATAATGCTGGTTGTATACTTCCTTCATTTCTATTGCTATTATAATGCTGGTTGTATACTCCCTTCATTTCTATTGCTATTATAATGCTGGTTGTATACTCCCTTCATTTCTATTGCTATTATAATGCTGGTTGTATACTTCCTCCATTTCTATTGCTATTATAATGCTGGTTGTATACTCCCTTCATTTCTATTGCTATTATAATGCTGGTTGTATACTTCCTCCATTTCTATTGCTATTATAATGCTGGTTGTATACTTCCTCCATTTCTATTGCTATTATAATGCTGGTTATATACTCCCTTAATTTCTATTGCTATTATAATGCTGGTTGTATACTTCCTCCATTTCTATTGCTATTATAATGCTGGTTGTATACTTCCTCCATTTCTATTGCTATTATAATGCTGGTTGTATACTTCCTCCATTTCTATTGCTATTATAATGCTGGTTGTATACTTCCTCCATTTCTATTGCTATTATAATGCTGGTTGTATACTTCCTCCATTTCTATTGCTATTATAATGCTGGTTGTATACTTCCTCCATTTCTATTGCTATTATAATGCTGGTTGTATACTTCCTCCATTTCTATTGCTATTATAATGCTGGTTGTATACTTCCTCCATTTCTATTGCTATTATAATGCTGGTTGTATACTTCCTCCATTTCTATTGCTATTATAATGCTGGTTGTATACTTCCTCCATTTCTATTGCTATTATAATGCTGGTTGTATACTTCCTCCATTTCTATTGCTATTATAATGCTGGTTGTATACTCCCTTAATTTCTATTGCTATTATAATGCTGGTTGTATACTCCCTCCATTTCTATTGCTATTATAATGCTGGTTGTATACTCCCTCCATTTCTATTGCTATTATAATGCTGGTTATATACTCCCTCCATTTCTATTGCTATTATAATGCTGGTTGTATACTCCCTCCATTTCTATTGCTATTATAATGCTGGTTGTATACTCCCTCCATTTCTATTGCTATTATAATGCTGGTTGTATACTCCCTTCATTTCTATTGCTATTATAATGCTGGTTGTATACTTCCTCCATTTCTATTGCTATTATAATGCTGGTTGTATACTATTGCTATTATAATGCCTTCATTTCTATTGCTATTATAATGCTGGTTGTATACTCCCTTCATTTCTATTGCTATTATAATGCTGGTTGTATACTCCCTTCATTTCTATTGCTATTATAATGCTGGTTGTATACTCCCTTCATTTCTATTGCTATTATAATGCTGGTTGTATACTCCCTTCATTTCTATTGCTATTATAATGCTGGTTGTATACTTCCTCCATTTCTATTGCTATTATAATGCTGGTTGTATACTCCCTTCATTTCTATTGCTATTATAATGCTGGTTGTATACTTCCTCCATTTCTATTGCTATTATAATGCTGGTTGTATACTTCCTCCATTTCTATTGCTATTATAATGCTGGTTATATACTCCCTTAATTTCTATTGCTATTATAATGCTGGTTGTATACTTCCTCCATTTCTATTGCTATTATAATGCTGGTTGTATACTTCCTCCATTTCTATTGCTATTATAATGCTGGTTGTATACTCCCTTAATTTCTATTGCTATTATAATGCTGGTTGTATACTCCCTTAATTTCTATTGCTATTATAATGCTGGTTGTATACTTCCTCCATTTCTATTGCTATTATAATGCTGGTTGTATACTCCCTTAATTTCTATTGCTATTATAATGCTGGTTGTATACTTCCTCCATTTCTATTGCTATTATAATGCTGGTTGTATACTCCCTTCATTTCTATTGCTATTATAATGCTGGTTGTATACTCCCTTCATTTCTATTGCTATTATAATGCTGGTTGTATACTCCCTTCATTTCTATTGCTATTATAATGCTGGTTGTATACTTCCTCCATTTCTATTGCTATTATAATGCTGGTTGTATACTTCCTCCATTTCTATTGCTATTATAATGCTGGTTGTATACTCCCTTAATTTCTATTGCTATTATAATGCTGGTTGTATACTTCCTCCATTTCTATTGCTATTATAATGCTGGTTGTATACTCCCTCCATTTCTATTGCTATTATAATGCTGGTTGTATACTCCCTCCATTTCTATTGCTATTATAATGCTGGTTGTATACTCCCTCCATTTCTATTGCTATTATAATGCTGGTTGTATACTCCCTCCATTTCTATTGCTATTATAATGCTGGTTGTATACTCCCTCCATTTCTATTGCTATTATAATGCTGGTTGTATACTCCCTTCATTTCTATTGCTATTATAATGCTGGTTGTATACTTCCTTCATTTCTATTGCTATTATAATGCTGGTTGTATACTTCCTTCATTTCTATTGCTATTATAATGCTGGTTGTATACTCCCTTCATTTCTATTGCTATTATAATGCTGGTTGTATACTCCCTCCATTTCTATTGCTATTATAATGCTGGTTGTATACTCCCTCCATTTCTATTGCTATTATAATGCTGGTTGTATACTCCCTCCATTTCTATTGCTATTATAATGCTGGTTGTATACTCCCTCCATTTCTATTGCTATTATAATGCTGGTTGTATACTCCTCCATTTCTATTGCTATTATAATGCTGGTTGTATACTCCTCCATTTCTATTGCTATTATAATGCTGGTTGTATACTCCCTCCATTTCTATTGCTATTATAATGCTGGTTATATACTTCCTCCATTTCTATTGCTATTATAATGCTGGTTGTATACTTCCTTCATTTCTATTGCTATTATAATGCTGGTTGTATACTCCCTCCATTTCTATTGCTATTATAATGCTGGTTGTATACTTCCTCCATTTCTATTGCTATTATAATGCTGGTTGTATACTTCCTCCATTTCTATTGCTATTATAATGCTGGTTGTATACTTCCTCCATTTCTATTGCTATTATAATGCTGGTTGTATACTCCCTTAATTTCTATTGCTATTATAATGCTGGTTGTATACTCCCTTAATTTCTATTGCTATTATAATGCTGGTTGTATACTTCCTCCATTTCTATTGCTATTATAATGCTGGTTGTATACTCCCTTCATTTCTATTGCTATTATAATGCTGGTTGTATACTCCCTTCATTTCTATTGCTATTATAATGCTGGTTGTATACTTCCTCCATTTCTATTGCTATTATAATGCTGGTTGTATACTCCCTTCATTTCTATTGCTATTATAATGCTGGTTGTATACTCCCTTCATTTCTATTGCTATTATAATGCTGGTTGTATACTTCCTCCATTTCTATTGCTATTATAATGCTGGTTGTATACTCCCTTCATTTCTATTGCTATTATAATGCTGGTTGTATACTCCCTTCATTTCTATTGCTATTATAATGCTGGTTGTATACTCCCTCATTTCTATTGCTATTATAATGCTGGTTGTATACTCCCTTCATTTCTATTGCTATTATAATGCTGGTTGTATACTCCCTTCATTTCTATTGCTATTATAATGCTGGTTGTATACTTCCTCCATTTCTATTGCTATTATAATGCTGGTTGTATACTCCCTTCATTTCTATTGCTATTATAATGCTGGTTGTATACTTCCTCCATTTCTATTGCTATTATAATGCTGGTTGTATACTTCCTCCATTTCTATTGCTATTATAATGCTGGTTGTATACTCCCTTCATTTCTATTGCTATTATAATGCTGGTTGTATACTTCCTCCATTTCTATTGCTATTATAATGCTGGTTGTATACTTCCTCCATTTCTATTGCTATTATAATGCTGGTTGTATACTCCCTTAATTTCTATTGCTATTATAATGCTGGTTGTATACTCCCTTAATTTCTATTGCTATTATAATGCTGGTTGTATACTTCCTCCATTTCTATTGCTATTATAATGCTGGTTGTATACTCCCTTAATTTCTATTGCTATTATAATGCTGGTTGTATACTTCCTCCATTTCTATTGCTATTATAATGCTGGTTGTATACTCCCTTCATTTCTATTGCTATTATAATGCTGGTTGTATACTCCCTTCATTTCTATTGCTATTATAATGCTGGTTGTATACTCCCTTCATTTCTATTGCTATTATAATGCTGGTTGTATACTTCCTCCATTTCTATTGCTATTATAATGCTGGTTGTATACTTCCTCCATTTCTATTGCTATTATAATGCTGGTTGTATACTCCCTTCATTTCTATTGCTATTATAATGCTGGTTGTATACTTCCTCCATTTCTATTGCTATTATAATGCTGGTTGTATACTCCCTCCATTTCTATTGCTATTATAATGCTGGTTGTATACTCCCTCCATTTCTATTGCTATTATAATGCTGGTTGTATACTCCCTTCATTTCTATTGCTATTATAATGCTGGTTATATACTCCCTCCATTTCTATTGCTATTATAATGCTGGTTGTATACTCCCTCCATTTCTATTGCTATTATAATGCTGGTTGTATACTCCCTTCATTTCTATTGCTATTATAATGCTGGTTGTATACTTCCTTCATTTCTATTGCTATTATAATGCTGGTTGTATACATTTCTATTGCCTTCATTTCTATTGCTATTATAATGCTGGTTGTATACTCCCTTCATTTCTATTGCTATTATAATGCTGGTTGTATACTCCCTCCATTTCTATTGCTATTATAATGCTGGTTGTATACTCCCTTCATTTCTATTGCTATTATAATGCTGGTTGTATACTCCCTCCATTTCTATTGCTATTATAATGCTGGTTGTATACTCCCTCCATTTCTATTGCTATTATAATGCTGGTTGTATACTCCCTTCATTTCTATTGCTATTATAATGCTGGTTGTATACTCCCTCCATTTCTATTGCTATTATAATGCTGGTTGTATACTCCCTTCATTTCTATTGCTATTATAATGCTGGTTGTATACTCCCATTTCTATTGCTATTATAATGCTGGTTGTATACTTCCTTCATTTCTATATTATAATGCTGGTTGTATACTCCCTCCATTTCTATTGCTATTATAATGCTGGTTGTATACTCCCTTCATTTCTATTGCTATTATAATGCTGGTTGTATACTCCCTTCATTTCTATTGCTATTATAATGCTGGTTGTATACTCCCTTCATTTCTATTGCTATTATAATGCTGGTTGTATACTCCCTCCATTTCTATTGCTATTATAATGCTGGTTGTATACTTCCTCATTTCCTATTATTCATTTCTATTGCTATTATAATGCTGGTTGTATACTCCTTCATTTCTATTGCTATTATAATGCTGGTTGTATACTCCCTTCATTTCTATTGCTATTATAATGCTGGTTGTATACTCCCTTCATTTCTATTGCTATTATAATGCTGGTTGTATACTTCCTTCATTTCTATTGCTATTATAATGCTGGTTGTATACTCCCTTCATTTCTATTGCTATTATAATGCTGGTTGTATACTTCCTTCATTTCTATTGCTATTATAATGCTGGTTGTATACTCCTCCATTTCTATTGCTATTATAATGCCTTCATTTCTATTGCTATTATAATGCTGGTTGTATACTCCCTCCATTTCTATTGCTATTATAATGCTGGTTGTCATTTCTATTGCTATTATAATGCTGGTTGTATACTCCCTTCATTTCTATTGCTATTATAATGCTGGTTGTATACTCCCTTCATTTCTATTGCTATTATAATGCTGGTTGTATACTCCCTTCATTTCTATTGCTATTATAATGCTGGTTGTATACTATTGCTATTATCCCTTCATTTCTATTGCTATTATAATGCTGGTTGTATACTCCCTTCATTTCTATTGCTATTATAATGCTGGTTGTATACTTCCTCCATTTCTATTGCTATTATAATGCTGGTTGTATACTTCCTCCATTTCTATTGCTATTATAATGCTGGTTGTATACTCCCTTCATTTCTATTGCTATTATAATGCTGGTTGTCATTTCTATTGCTATTATAATGCTGGTTGTATACTCCTTCATTTCTATTGCTATTATAATGCTGGTTGTATACTCCCTCCATTTCTATTGCTATTATAATGCTGGTTGTATACTCCCTCCATTTCTATTGCTATTATAATGCTGGTTGTATACTTCCTCCATTTCTATTGCTATTATAATGCTGGTTGTATACTCCCTTCATTTCTATTGCTATTATAATGCTGGTTGTATACTCCCTTCATTTCTATTGCTATTATAATGCTGGTTGTATACTCCCTTCATTTCTATTGCTATTATAATGCTGGTTGTATACTTCCTTCATTTCTATTGCTATTATAATGCTGGTTGTATACTCCCTTCATTTCTATTGCTATTATAATGCTGGTTGTATACTTCCTCCATTTCTATTGCTATTATAATGCTGGTTGTATACTCCCTTCATTTCTATTGCTATTATAATGCTGGTTGTATACTCCCTTCATTTCTATTGCTATTATAATGCTGGTTGTATACTCCCTTCATTTCTATTGCTATTATAATGCTGGTTGTATACTTCCTCCATTTCTATTGCTATTATAATGCTGGTTGTATACTTCCTCCATTTCTATTGCTATTATAATGCTGGTTGTATACTCCCTTCATTTCTATTGCTATTATAATGCTGGTTGTATACTCCTCCATTTCTATTGCTATTATAATGCTGGTTGTATACTCCCTCCATTTCTATTGCTATTATAATGCTGGTTGTATACTCCTCCATTTCTATTGCTATTATAATGCTGGTTGTATACTCCCTCCATTTCTATTGCTATTATAATGCTGGTTGTATACTCCCTCCATTTCTATTGCTATTATAATGCTGGTTGTATACTCCCTTCATTTCTATTGCTATTATAATGCTGGTTGTATACTTCCTTCATTTCTATTGCTATTATAATGCTGGTTGTATACTCCCTTCATTTCTATTGCTATTATAATGCTGGTTGTATACTCCCTTCATTTCTATTGCTATTATAATGCTGGTTGTATACTCCCTCCATTTCTATTGCTATTATAATGCTGGTTGTATACTCCCTTCATTTCTATTGCTATTATAATGCTGGTTGTATACTTCCTCCATTTCTATTGCTATTATATTTCTATTGCTATTATGCTGGTTATATACTCCCTCCATTTCTATTGCTATTATAATGCTGGTTGTATACTCCCTTCATTTCTATTGCTATTATAATGCTGGTTGTATACTCCCTCCATTTCTATTGCTATTATAATGCTGGTTGTATACTCCCTTCATTTCTATTGCTATTATAATGCTGGTTGTATACTTCCTCCATTTCTATTGCTATTATAATGCTGGTTGTATACTCCCTCCATTTCTATTGCTATTATAATGCTGGTTGTATATTTCTATTGCTATTATAATGCCTTCATTTCTATTGCTATTATAATGCTGGTTGTATACTCCCTTCATTTCTATTGCTATTATAATGCTGGTTGTATACTCCCTTCATTTCTATTGCTATTATAATGCTGGTTGTATACTCCCTCCATTTCTATTGCTATTATAATGCTGGTTGTATACTCCCTTCATTTCTATTGCTATTATAATGCTGGTTGTATACTCCCTTCATTTCTATTGCTATTATAATGCTGGTTGTATACTCCCTTCATTTCTATTGCTATTATAATGCTGGTTGTATACTCCCTTCATTTCTATTGCTATTATAATGCTGGTTGTATACTTCCTCCATTTCTATTGCTATTATAATGCTGGTTGTATACTCCTCCATTTCTATTGCTATTATAATGCTGGTTGTATACTTCCTCCATTTCTATTGCTATTATAATGCTGGTTGTATACTCCCTCCATTTCTATTGCTATTATAATGCTGGTTGTATACTCCCTCCATTTCTATTGCTATTATAATGCTGGTTGTATACTTCCTCCATTTCTATTGCTATTATAATGCTGGTTGTATACTCCTCCATTTCTATTGCTATTATAATGCTGGTTGTATACTCCCTTCATTTCTATTGCTATTATAATGCTGGTTGTATACTCCTTCATTTCTATTGCTATTATAATGCTGGTTGTATACTCCTCCATTTCTATTGCTATTATAATGCTGGTTGTATACTTCCTCCATTTCTTTGCTATTATATTATACTTCCTCCATTTCTATTATAATGCTGGTTGTATACTCCCTCCATTTCTATTGCTATTATAATGCTGGTTGTATACTCCCTTCATTTCTATTGCTATTATAATGCTGGTTGTATACTCCCTCCATTTCTATTGCTATTATAATGCTGGTTGTATACTTCCTCCATTTCTATTGCTATTATAATGCTGGTTGTATACTCCCTCCATTTCTATTGCTATTATAATGCTGGTTGTATACTCCCTCCATTTCTATTGCTATTATAATGCTGGTTGTACTCCCTCCATTTCTATTGCTATTATAATGCTGGTTGTATACTCCTCCATTTCTATTGCTATTATAATGCTGGTTGTATACTCCCTTCATTTCTATTGCTATTATAATGCTGGTTGTATACTTCCTCCATTTCTATTGCTATTATAATGCTGGTTGTATACTTCCTCCATTTCTATTGCTATTATAATGCTGGTTGTATACTCCCTCCATTTCTATTGCTATTATAATGCTGGTTGTATACTTCCTCCATTTCTATTGCTATTATAATGCTGGTTGTATACTCCCTCCATTTCTATTGCTATTATAATGCTGGTTGTATACTCCCTTCATTTCTATTGCTATTATAATGCTGGTTGTATACTCCCTTCATTTCTATTGCTATTATAATGCTGGTTGTATACTCCTTGCATTTCTATTGCTATTATAATGCTGGTTGTATACTCCTCATTTCTATTGCTATTATAATGCTGGTTGTATACTTCCTCCATTTCTATTGCTATTATAATGCTGTATACTCCCTCCATTTCTATTGCTATTATATGCTGGTTGTATACCCTCCATTTCTATTGCTATTATAATGCTGGTTGTATACTTCCTCCATTTCTATTGCTATTATAATACTTCCTCCATTTCTATTGCTATTATAATGCTGGTTGTATACTCCCTTCATTTCTATTGCTATTATAATGCTGGTTGTATACTCCCTCCTCCATTTCTATTGCTATTATAATGCTGGTTGTATACTTCCTCCATTTCTATTGCTATTATAATGCTGGTTGTATACTCCCTCCATTTCTATTGCTATTATAATGCTGGTTGTATACTTCCTCCATTTCTATTGCTATTATAATGCTGGTTGTATACTCCCTCCATTTCTATTGCTATTATAATGCTGGTTGTATACTCCCTTCATTTCTATTGCTATTATAATGCTGGTTGTATACTCCCTCCATTTCTATTGCTATTATAATGCTATTATAATGGTTGTATACTTCCTCCATTTCTATTGCTATTATAATGCTGGTTGTATACTCCCTCCATTTCTATTGCTATTATAATGCTGGTTGTATACTTCCTCCATTTCTATTGCTATTATAATGCTGGTTGTATACTCCCTCCATTTCTATTGCTATTATAATGCTGGTTGTATACTTCCTCCATTTCTATTGCTATTATAATGCTGGTTGTATACTTCCTCCATTTCTATTGCTATTATAATGCTGGTTGTATACTCCCTCCATTTCTATTGCTATTATAATGCTGGTTGTATACTCCCTTCCTCCATTTCTATTGCTATTATAATGCTGGTTGTATACTTCCTCCATTTCTATTGCTATTATAATGCTGGTTGTATACTCCCTTCATTTCTATTGCTATTATAATGCTGGTTGTATACTCCCTCCATTTCTATTGCTATTATAATGCTGGTTGTATACTTCCTCCATTTCTATTGCTATTATAATGCTGGTTGTATACTCCCTCCATTTCTATTGCTATTATAATGCTGGTTGTATACTTCCTCCATTTCTATTGCTATTATAATGCTGGTTGTATACTCCCTCCATTTCTATTGCTATTATAATGCTGGTTGTATACTTCCTCCATTTCTATTGCTATTATAATGCTGGTTGTATACTCCTCCATTTCTATTGCTATTATAATGCTGGTTGTATACTCCCTCTCCATTTCTATTGCTATTATAATGCTGGTTGTATACTCCTTCATTTCTATTGCTATTATAATGCTGGTTGTATACTCCTCATTTCTATTGCTATTATAATGCATTTCTCCATTGCTATTATAATGCTGGTTGTATACTTCCTCCATTTCTATTGCTATTATAATGCTGGTTGTATACTCCCTCCATTTCTATTGCTATTATAATGCTGGTTGTATACTCCTCCATTTCTATTTCTATTGCTATTATAATGCTGGTTGTATACTCCCTCCATTTCTATTGCTATTATAATGCTGGTTGTATATGCTTCCTCCATTTCTATTGCTATTATAATGCTGGTTGTATACTCCCTCCATTTCTATTGCTATTATAATGCTGGTTGTATACTCCCTCCATTTCTATTGCTATTATAATGCTGGTTGTATACTTCCTCCATTTCTATTGCTATTATAATGCTGGTTGTATACTTCCTCCATTTCTATTGCTATTATAATGCTGGTTGTTGCTATTATAATGCTGGTTGTATACTCCTCCATTTCTATTGCTATTATAATGCTGGTTGTATACTCCTCCATTTCTATTGCTATTATAATGCTGGTTGTATACTTTCCATTTCTATTGCTATTATAATGCTGGTTGTATACTTCCTCCATTTCTATTGCTATTATAATGCTGGTTGTATACTCCCTTCATTTCTATTGCTATTATAATGCTGGTTGTATACTCCCTTCATTTCTATTGCTATTATAATGCTGGTTGTATACTTCCTCCATTTCTATTGCTATTATAATGCTGGTTGTATACTCCCTTCATTTCTATTGCTATTATAATGCTGGTTGTATACTTCCTCCATTTCTATTGCTATTATAATGCTGGTTGTATACTCCCTTCATTTCTATTGCTATTATAATGCTGGTTGTATACTCCCTTCATTTCTATTGCTATTATAATGCTGGTTGTATACTCCCTCCATTTCTATTGCTATTATAATGCTGGTTGTATACTTCCTCCATTTCTATTCCTATTATAATGCTGGTTGTATACTCCCTCCATTTCTATTGCTATTATAATGCTGGTTGTATGCTTCCTCCATTTCTATTGCTATTATAATGCTGGTTGTATACTCCCTCCATTTCTATTGCTATTATAATGCTGGTTGCTATACTCCTCCATTTCTATTGCTATTATAATGCTGGTTGTATACTTCCTCCATTTCTATTGCTATTATAATGCTGGCTGGTTGTATACTCCTTCCATTTCTATTGCTATTACTCCTCCATTTCTATTGCTATTATAATGCTGGTTGTATACTCCCTCCATTTCTATTGCTATTATAATGCTGGTTGTATACTTCCTCCATTTCTATTGCTATTATAATGCTGGTTGTATACTCCTCCATTTCTATTGCTATTATAATGCATTTCTATTGCTATTATAATGCTGGTTGTATACTCCCTTCATTTCTATTGCTATTATAATGCTGGTTGTATACTTCCTCCATTTCTATTGCTATTATAATGCTGGTTGTATACTCCCTCCATTTCTATTGCTATTATAATGCTGGTTGTATACTTCCTCCATTTCTATTGCTATTATAATGCTGGTTGTATACTCCCTCCATTTCTATTGCTATTATAATGCTGGTTGTATACTTCCTCCATTTCTATTGCTATTATAATGCTGGTTGTATACTCCCTCCATTTCTATTGCTATTATAATGCTGGTTGTATACTCCCTCCATTTCTATTGCTATTATAATGCTGGTTGTATACTCCCTCCATTTCTATTGCTATTATAATGCTGGTTACTCCCTTCATTTCTATTGCTATTATAATGCCTCCATTTCTATTGCTATTATAATGCTGGTTGTATACTTCCTCCATTTCTATTGCTATTATAATGCTGGTTGTATACTCCCTCCATTTCTATTGCTATTATAATGCTGGTTGTATACTCCCTCCATTTCTATTGCTATTATAATGCTGGTTGTATACTCCCTCCATTTCTATTGCTATTATAATGCTGGTTGTCCCTTCATTTCTATTGCTATTATTCCTCCATTTCTATTGCTATTATAATGCTGGTTGTATACTCCCTCCATTTCTATTGCTATTATAATGCTGGTTGTATACTCCCTCCATTTCTATTGCTATTATAATGCTGGTTGTATACTTCCTCCATTTCTATTGCTATTATAATGCTGGTTGTATACTTCCTCCATTTCTATTGCTATTATAATGCTGGTTGTATACTCCCTCCATTTCTATTGCTATTATAATGCTGGTTATATACTCCCTTAATTTCTATTGCTATTATAATGCTGGTTGTATACTTCCTTCATTTCTATTGCTATTATAATGCTGGTTGTATACTCCCTTCATTTCTATTGCTATTATAATGCTGGTTGTATACTCCCTCCATTTCTATTGCTATTATAATGCTGGTTGTATACTCCCTCCATTTCTATTGCTATTATAATGCTGGTTATATACTCCCTTCATTTCTATTGCTATTATAATGCTGGTTGTATACTTCCTCCATTTCTATTGCTATTATAATGCTGGTTGTATACTCCCTCCATTTCTATTGCTATTATAATGCTGGTTGTATACTCCCTTCATTTCTATTGCTATTATAATGCTGGTTGTATACTCCCTCCATTTCTATTGCTATTATAATGCTGGTTGTATACTCCCTTCATTTCTATTGCTATTATAATGCTGGTTGTATACTTCCTCCATTTCTATTGCTATTATAATGCTGGTTGTATACTCCCTCCATTTCTATTGCTATTATAATGCTGGTTGTATATTTCTATTCCTCCATTTCTATTGCTATTATAATGCTGGTTGTATACTCCCTCCATTTCTATTGCTATTATAATGCTGGTTGTATACTTCCTCCATTTCTATTGCTATTATAATGCTGGTTGTATACTCCCTCCATTTCTATTGCTATTATAATGCTGGTTGTATACTCCTCCATTTCTATTGCTATTATAATGCTGGTTGTATACATTTCTATTGCCTCCTCCATTTCTATTGCTATTATAATGCTGGTTGTATACTTCCTCCATTTCTATTGCTATTATAATGCTGGTTGTATACTCCCTCCATTTCTATTGCTATTATAATGCTGGTTGTATATGCTGGTTGTATACTTCCTCCATTTCTATTGCTATTATAATGCTGGTTGTATACTCCCTCCATTTCTATTGCTATTATAATGCTGGTTGTATACTTCCTCCATTTCTATTGCTATTATAATGCTGGTTGTATACTTCCTCCATTTCTATTGCTATTATAATGCTGGTTGTATACTCCCTCCATTTCTATTGCTATTATAATGCTGGTTGTATACTTCCTCCATTTCTATTGCTATTATAATGCTGGTTGTATACTTCCTCCATTTCTATTGCTATTATAATGCTGGTTGTATACTCCCTCCATTTCTATTGCTATTATAATGCTGGTTGTATACTTCCTCCATTTCTATTGCTATTATAATGCTGGTTGTATACTCCCTCCATTTCTATTGCTATTATAATGCTGGTTATATACTCCCTTAATTTCTATTGCTATTATAATGCTGGTTGTATACTTCCTCCATTTCTATTGCTATTATAATGCTGGTTGTATACTTCCTCCATTTCTATTGCTATTATAATGCTGGTTGTATACTTCCTCCATTTCTATTGCTATTATAATGCTGGTTGTATACTCCTCCATTTCTATTGCTATTATAATGCTGGTTGTATACTTCCTCCATTTCTATTGCTATTATAATGCTGGTTGTATACTCCCTCCATTTCTATTGCTATTATAATGCTGGTTGTATACTCCCTTCATTTCTATTGCTATTATAATGCTGGTTGTATACTCCTTCCATTTCTATTGCTATTATAATGCTGGTTGTATACTCCCTCCATTTCTATTGCTATTATAATGCTGGTTGTATACTTCCTCCATTTCTATTGCTATTATAATGCTGGTTGTATACTCCCTCCATTTCTATTGCTATTATAATGCTGGTTGTATACTTCCTCCATTTCTATTGCTATTATAATGCTGGTTGTATACTCCCTTCATTTCTATTGCTATTATAATGCTGGTTGTATACTCCTTCATTTCTATTGCTATTATAATGCTGGTTGTATACTCCCTCCATTTCTATTGCTATTATAATGCTGGTTGTATACTCCCTCCATTTCTATTGCTATTATAATGCTGGTTGTATACTCCTTCATTTCTATTGCTATTATAATGCTGGTTGTATACTCCCTCCATTTCTATTGCTATTATAATGCTGGTTGTATACTCCTTCATTTCTATTGCTATTATAATGCTGGTTGTATACTTCCTCCATTTCTATTGCTATTATAATGCTGGTTGTATACTTCCTCCATTTCTATTGCTATTATAATGCTGGTTGTATACTCCCTCCATTTCTATTGCTATTATAATGCCTTAATTTCTATTGCTATTATAATGCTGGTTGTATACTTCCTCCATTTCTATTGCTATTATAATGCTGGTTGTATACTCCTTCATTTCTATTGCTATTATAATGCTGGTTGTATACTCCTCCATTTCTATTGCTATTATAATGCTGGTTGTATACTCCTCCATTTCTATTGCTATTATAATGCTGGTTGTATACTCCTCCATTTCTATTGCTATTATAATGCTGGTTGTATACTCCTCCATTTCTATTGCTATTATAATGCTGGTTGTATACTTCCTCCATTTCTATTGCTATTATAATGCTGGTTGTATACTCCCTCCATTTCTATTGCTATTATAATGCTGGTTGTATACTCCCTTCATTTCTATTGCTATTATAATGCTGGTTATATACTCCCTCCATTTCTATTGCTATTATAATGCTGGTTGTATACTTCCTCCATTTCTATTGCTATTATAATGCTGGTTGTATACTCCCTCCATTTCTATTGCTATTATAATGCTGGTTGTATACTCCCTCCATTTCTATTGCTATTATAATGCTGGTTGTATACTCCCTCCATTTCTATTGCTATTATAATGCTGGTTGTATACTCCCTTCATTTCTATTGCTATTATAATGCTGGTTGTATACTCCCTTCATTTCTATTGCTATTATAATGCTGGTTGTATACTCCCTCCATTTCTATTGCTATTATAATGCTGGTTGTATACTCCCTCCATTTCTATTGCTATTATAATGCTGGTTGTATACTCCCTCCATTTCTATTGCTATTATAATGCTGGTTGTATACTCCCTCCATTTCTATTGCTATTATAATGCTGGTTGTATACTCCCTCCATTTCTATTGCTATTATAATGCTGGTTGTATACTTCCTTCATTTCTATTGCTATTATAATGCTGGTTGTCATTTCTATTGCTATTATAATCCCTTCATTTCTATTGCTATTATAATGCTGGTTGTATACTTCCTCCATTTCTATTGCTATTATAATGCTGGTTGTATACTCCCTCCATTTCTATTGCTATTATAATGCTGGTTGTATACTTCCTCCATTTCTATTGCTATTATAATGCTGGTTGTATACTCCTTCATTTCTATTGCTATTATAATGCTGGTTGTATACTCCTTCATTTCTATTGCTATTATAATGCTGGTTGTATACTCCCTCCATTTCTATTGCTATTATAATGCTGGTTGTATACTCCCTCCATTTCTATTGCTATTATAATGCTGGTTGTATACTTCCTCCATTTCTATTGCTATTATAATGCTGGTTGTATACTCCCTTCATTTCTATTGCTATTATAATGCTGGTTGTATACTCCCTTCATTTCTATTGCTATTATAATGCTGGTTGTATACTCCCTCCATTTCTATTGCTATTATAATGCTGGTTGTATACTTCCTCCATTTCTATTGCTATTATAATGCTGGTTGTATACTCCCTCCATTTCTATTGCTATTATAATGCTGGTTGTATACTTCCTCCATTTCTATTGCTATTATAATGCTGGTTGTATACTCCCTCCATTTCTATTGCTATTATAATGCTGGTTGTATACTTCCTCCATTTCTATTGCTATTATAATGCTGGTTGTATACTTCCTCCATTTCTATTGCTATTATAATGCTGGTTGTATACTCCCTCCATTTCTATTGCTATTATAATGCTGGTTGTATACTCCCTCCATTTCTATTGCTATTATAATGCTGGTTGTATACTTCCTCCATTTCTATTGCTATTATAATGCTGGTTGTATACTCCCTTCATTTCTATTGCTATTATAATGCTGGTTGTATACTCCCTCCATTTCTATTGCTATTATAATGCTGGTTGTATACTTCCTCCATTTCTATTGCTATTATAATGCTGGTTGTATACTCCCTCCATTTCTATTGCTATTATAATGCTGGTTGTATACTTCCTCCATTTCTATTGCTATTATAATGCTGGTTGTATACTCCCTCCATTTCTATTGCTATTATAATGCTGGTTGTATACTTCCTCCATTTCTATTGCTATTATAATGCTGGTTGTATACTCCCTCCATTTCTATTGCTATTATAATGCTGGTTGTATACTCCCTCCATTTCTATTGCTATTATAATGCTGGTTGTATACTCCCTTCATTTCTATTGCTATTATAATGCTGGTTGTATACTTCCTCCATTTCTATTGCTATTATAATGCTGGTTGTATACTTCCTCCATTTCTATTGCTATTATAATGCTGGTTGTATACTCCCTCCATTTCTATTGCTATTATAATGCTGGTTATATACTCCCTTAATTTCTATTGCTATTATAATGCTGGTTGTATACTCCCTCCATTTCTATTGCTATTATAATGCTGGTTGTATACTTCCTCCATTTCTATTGCTATTATAATGCTGTTTGTATACTCCCTCCATTTCTATTGCTATTATAATGCTGGTTGTATACTCCCTCCATTTCTATTGCTATTATAATGCTGGTTGTATACTCCCTCCATTTCTATTGCTATTATAATGCTGGTTGTATACTTCCTCCATTTCTATTGCTATTATAATGCTGGTTGTATACTCCCTCCATTTCTATTGCTATTATAATGCTGGTTGTATACTCCCTCCATTTCTATTGCTATTATAATGCTGGTTGTATACTTCCTCCATTTCTATTGCTATTATAATGCTGGTTGTATACTTCCTCCATTTCTATTGCTATTATAATGCTGGTTGTATACTCCCTTCATTTCTATTGCTATTATAATGCTGGTTGTATACTCCCTTCATTTCTATTGCTATTATAATGCTGGTTGTATACTTCCTCCATTTCTATTGCTATTATAATGCTGGTTGTATACTCCCTCCATTTCTATTGCTATTATAATGCTGGTTGTATACTTCCTCCATTTCTATTGCTATTATAATGCTGGTTGTATACTCCCTTCATTTCTATTGCTATTATAATGCTGGTTGTATACTCCCTTCATTTCTATTGCTATTATAATGCTGGTTGTATACTCCCTCCATTTCTATTGCTATTATAATGCTGGTTGTGTCCTTCCTCCATTTCTATTGCTATTATAATGCTGGTTGTATACTCCCTCCATTTCTATTGCTATTATAATGCTGGTTGTATGCTTCCTCCATTTCTATTGCTATTATAATGCTGGTTGTATACTCCCTCCATTTCTATTGCTATTATAATGCTGGTTGTATACTTCCTCCATTTCTATTGCTATTATAATGCTGGTTGTATACTTCCTCCATTTCTATTGCTATTATAATGCTGGTTGTATACTCCCTCCATTTCTATTGCTATTATAATGCTGGTTGTATACTCCCTCCATTTCTATTGCTATTATAATGCTGGTTGTATACTTCCTCCATTTCTATTGCTATTATAATGCTGGTTGTATACTCCCTTCATTTCTATTGCTATTATAATGCTGGTTGTATACTCCCTCCATTTCTATTGCTATTATAATGCTGGTTGTATACTTCCTCCATTTCTATTGCTATTATAATGCTGGTTGTATACTACTCCTCCATTTCTATTGCTATTATAATGCTGGTTGTATACTTCCTCCATTTCTATTGCTATTATAATGCTGGTTGTATACTCCCTCCATTTCTATTGCTATTATAATGCTGGTTGTATACTTCCTCCATTTCTATTGCTATTATAATGCTGGTTGTATACTCCCTCCATTTCTATTGCTATTATAATGCTGGTTGTATACTCCTCCATTTCTATTGCTATTATAATGCTGGTTGTATACTCCTCCATTT
Organism: Oncorhynchus keta; assembly: GCF_023373465.1. Classification (NCBI taxonomy): domain Eukaryota; kingdom Metazoa; phylum Chordata; class Actinopteri; order Salmoniformes; family Salmonidae; genus Oncorhynchus; species Oncorhynchus keta. The sequence continues at coordinate 80,537,342 of NC_068439.1, read as the reverse complement.
CTATTGCTATTATAATGCTGGTTGTATACTTCCTCCATTTCTATTGCTATTATAATGCTGGTTGTATACTTCCTCCATTTCTATTGCTATTATAATGCTGGTTGTATACTCCCTCCATTTCTATTGCTATTATAATGCTGGTTATATACTCCCTTAATTTCTATTGCTATTATAATGCTGGTTGTATACTCCCTCCATTTCTATTGCTATTATAATGCTGGTTGTGTCCTTCCTCCATTTCTATTGCTATTATAATGCTGTTTGTATACTCCCTCCATTTCTATTGCTATTATAATGCTGGTTGTATACTCCCTCCATTTCTATTGCTATTATAATGCTGGTTGTATACTTCCTCCATTTCTATTGCTATTATAATGCTGGTTGTATACTTCCTCCATTTCTATTGCTATTATAATGCTGGTTGTATACTCCCTCCATTTCTATTGCTATTATAATGCTGGTTATATACTCCCTTAATTTCTATTGCTATTATAATGCTGGTTGTATACTTCCTTCATTTCTATTGCTATTATAATGCTGGTTGTATACTCCTTCATTTCTATTGCTATTATAATGCTGGTTGTATACTCCCTCCATTTCTATTGCTATTATAATGCTGGTTGTATACTCCCTCCATTTCTATTGCTATTATAATGCTGGTTGTATACTCCCTTCATTTCTATTGCTATTATAATGCTGGTTGTATACTTCCTCCATTTCTATTGCTATTATAATGCTGGTTGTATACTCCCTCCATTTCTATTGCTATTATAATGCTGGTTGTATACTCCCTTCATTTCTATTGCTATTATAATGCTGGTTGTATACTCCCTCCATTTCTATTGCTATTATAATGCTGGTTGTATACTCCCTTCATTTCTATTGCTATTATAATGCTGGTTGTATACTTCCTCCATTTCTATTGCTATTATAATGCTGGTTGTATACTCCCTCCATTTCTATTGCTATTATAATGCTGGTTGTATACTTCCTCCATTTCTATTGCTATTATAATGCTGGTTGTATACTCCCTCCATTTCTATTGCTATTATAATGCTGGTTGTATACTTCCTCCATTTCTATTGCTATTATAATGCTGGTTGTATACTCCCTCCATTTCTATTGCTATTATAATGCTGGTTGTATACTTCCTCCATTTCTATTGCTATTATAATGCTGGTTGTATACTCCCTCCATTTCTATTGCTATTATAATGCTGGTTGTATACTCCCTCCATTTCTATTGCTATTATAATGCTGGTTGTATACTCCCTCCATTTCTATTGCTATTATAATGCTGGTTGTATACTTCCTCCATTTCTATTGCTATTATAATGCTGGTTGTATACTCCCTCCATTTCTATTGCTATTATAATGCTGGTTGTATACTTCCTCCATTTCTATTGCTATTATAATGCTGGTTGTATACTTCCTCCATTTCTATTGCTATTATAATGCTGTATACTCCTCCATTTCTATTGCTATTATAATGCTGGTTCCCTCCATTTCTATTGCTATTATAATGCTGGTTGTATACTTCCTCCATTTCTATTGCTATTATAATGCTGGTTGTATACTTCCTCCATTTCTATTGCTATTATAATGCTGGTTGTATACTCCCTCCATTTCTATTGCTATTATAATGCTGGTTGTATACTTCCTCCATTTCTATTGCTATTATAATGCTGGTTGTATACTCCCTCCATTTCTATTGCTATTATAATGCTGGTTATATACTCCCTCCTCCATTTCTATTGCTATTATAATGCTGGTTGTATACTTCCTCCATTTCTATTGCTATTATATAATGCTGGTTGTATACTTCCTCCATTTCTATTGCTATTATAATGCTGGTTGTATACTTCCTCCATTTCTATTGCTATTATAATGCTGGTTGTATACTCCCTCCATTTCTATTGCTATTATAATGCTGGTTGTATACTTCCTCCATTTCTATTGCTATTATAATGCTGGTTGTATACTCCCCCTCCATTTCTATTTTGCTATTATAATGCTGGTTGTATACTTCCTCCATTTCTATTGCTATTATAATGCTGGTTGTATACTCCCTCCATTTCTATTGCTATTATAATGCTGGTTGTATACTTCCTCCATTTCTATTGCTATTATAATGCTGGTTGTATACTCCCTCCATTTCTATTGCTATTATAATGCTGGTTGTATACTTCCTCCATTTCTATTGCTATTATAATGCTGGTTGTATACTCCCTCCATTTCTATTGCTATTATAATGCTGGTTGTATACTTCCTCCATTTCTATTGCTATTATAATGCTGGTTGTATACTCCCTCCATTTCTATTGCTATTATAATGCTGGTTGTATACTTCCTCCATTTCTATTGCTATTATAATGCTGGTTGTATACTTCCTCCATTTCTATTGCTATTATAATGCTGGTTGTATACTCCCTCCATTTCTATTGCTATTATAATGCTGGTTGTATACTCCCTCATTTCATTGCTATTATAATGCTGGTTGTATACTCCCTCCATTTCTATTGCTATTATAATGCTGGTTGTATACTCCCTCCATTTCTATTGCTATTATAATGCTGGTTGTATACTCCCTCCATTTCTATTGCTATTATAATGCTGGTTGTATACTTCCTTCATTTCTATTCCTATTATAATGCTGGTTGTATACTCCCTCCATTTCTATTCCTATTATAATGCTGGTTGTATACTCCCTCCATTTCTATTGCTATTATAATGCTGGTTGTATACTCCCTTCATTTATATTGCTATTATAATGCTGGTTGTATACTTCCTCCATTTCTATTGCTATTATAATGCTGGTTGTATACTTCCTCCATTTCTATTGCTATTATAATGCTGGTTGTATACTCCCTCCATTTCTATTGCTATTATAATGCTGGTTGTATACTATTATAATCCTCCATTTCTATTGCTATTATAATGCTGGTTGTATACTCCCTCCATTTCTATTGCTATTATAATGCTGGTTATATACTCCCTTAATTTCTATTGCTATTATAATGCTGGTTGTATACTTCCTCCATTTCTATTGCTATTATAATGCTGGTTGTATACTTCCTCCATTTCTATTGCTATTATAATGCTGGTTGTATACTCCCTCCATTTCTATTGCTATTATAATGCTGGTTGTATACTCCCTCCATTTCTATTGCTATTATAATGCTGGTTGTATACTTCCTCCATTTCTATTGCTATTATAATGCTGGTTGTATACTCCCTCCATTTCTATTGCTATTATAATGCTGGTTGTATACTCCCTCCATTTCTATTGCTATTATAATGCTGGTTGTATACTTCCTCCATTTCTATTGCTATTATAATGCTGGTTGTATACTCCCTTCATTTCTATTGCTATTATAATGCTGGTTGTATACTCCCTTCATTTCTATTGCTATTATAATGCTGGTTGTATACTCCCTCCATTTCTATTGCTATTATAATGCTGGTTGTATACTTCCTCCATTTCTATTGCTATTATAATGCTGGTTGTATACTCCCTCCATTTCTATTGCTATTATAATGCTGGTTGTATACTCCCTTCATTTCTATTGCTATTATAATGCTGGTTGTATACTCCCTCCATTTCTATTGCTATTATAATGCTGGTTGTATACTCCCTCCATTTCTATTGCTATTATAATGCTGGTTGTATACTCCCTCCATTTCTATTGCTATTATAATGCTGGTTGTATACTTCCTCCATTTCTATTGCTATTATAATGCTGGTTGTATACTCCCTCCATTTCTATTGCTATTATAATGCTGGTTGTATACTCCCTTCATTTCTATTGCTATTATAATGCTGGTTGTATACTCCCTTCATTTCTATTGCTATTATAATGCTGGTTGTATACTCCCTTCATTTCTATTGCTATTATAATGCTGGTTGTATACTTCCTCCATTTCTATTGCTATTATAATGCTGGTTGTATACTCCCTCCATTTCTATTGCTATTATAATGCTGGTTGTATACTCCCTTCATTTCTATTGCTATTATAATGCTGGTTGTATACTTCCTCCATTTCTATTGCTATTATAATGCTGGTTGTATACTCCCTTCATTTCTATTCCTATTATAATGCTGGTTGTATACTTCCTCCATTTCTATTGCTATTATAATGCTGGTTGTATACTCCTTCATTTCTATTGCTATTATAATGCTGGTTGTATACTCCTTCATTTCTATTGCTATTATAATGCTGGTTGTATACTCCCTCCATTTCTATTGCTATTATAATGCTGGTTGTATACTTCCTCCATTTCTATTCCTATTATAATGCTGGTTGTATACTCCCTCCATTTCTATTGCTATTATAATGCTGGTTGTATACTCCCTTCATTTCTATTGCTATTATAATGCTGGTTGTATACTCCCTCCATTTCTATTGCTATTATAATGCTGGTTGTATACTCCCTCCATTTCTATTGCTATTATAATGCTGGTTGTATACTCCCTTCATTTCTATTGCTATTATAATGCTGGTTGTATACTTCCTCCATTTCTATTCCTATTATAATGCTGGTTGTATACTCCCTCCATTTCTATTGCTATTATAATGCTGGTTGTATACTCCCTCCATTTCTATTGCTATTATAATGCTGGTTGTATACTCCCTTCATTTCTATTGCTATTATAATGCTGGTTGTATACTCCCTCCATTTCTATTGCTATTATAATGCTGGTTGTGTCCTTCCTCCATTTCTATTGCTATTATAATGCTGGTTGTATACTCCCTCCATTTCTATTGCTATTATAATGCTGGTTGTATACTCCCTCCATTTCTATTGCTATTATAATGCTGGTTGTATACTCCCTCCATTTCTATTGCTATTATAATGCTGGTTGTGTCCTTCCTCCATTTCTATTGCTATTATAATGCTGGTTGTATACTCCCTTCATTTCTATTGCTATTATAATGCTGGTTGTATACTCCCTCCATTTCTATTCCTATTATAATGCTGGTTGTATACTCCCTCCATTTCTATTGCTATTATAATGCTGGTTGTATACTCCCTTCATTTCTATTGCTATTATAATGCTGGTTGTATACTTCCTCCATTTCTATTGCTATTATAATGCTGGTTGTATACTTCCTCCATTTCTATTGCTATTATAATGCTGGTTGTATACTCCCTTCATTTCTATTGCTATTATAATGCTGGTTGTATACTCCCTCCATTTCTATTGCTATTATAATGCTGGTTGTATACTCCCTCCATTTCTATTGCTATTATAATGCTGGTTGTATACTTCCTCCATTTCTATTGCTATTATAATGCTGGTTGTATACTCCCTCCATTTCTATTGCTATTATAATGCTGGTTGTATACTCCCTCCATTTCTATTGCTATTATAATGCTGGTTGTATACTCCCTCCATTTCTATTGCTATTATAATGCTGGTTGTATACTCCCTTCATTTCTATTGCTATTATAATGCTGGTTGTATACTTCCTCCATTTCTATTGCTATTATAATGCTGGTTGTATACTCCCTCCATTTCTATTGCTATTATAATGCTGGTTGTATACTCCCTTCATTTCTATTGCTATTATAATGCTGGTTGTATACTTCCTCCATTTCTATTGCTATTATAATGCTGGTTGTATACTCCCTCCATTTCTATTGCTATTATAATGCTGGTTGTATACTCCCTTCATTTCTATTGCTATTATAATGCTGGTTGTATACTTCCTCCATTTCTATTGCTATTATAATGCTGGTTGTATACTTCCTCCATTTCTATTGCTATTATAATGCTGGTTGTATACTCCCTTCATTTCTATTGCTATTATAATGCTGGTTGTATACTCCCTCCATTTCTATTGCTATTATAATGCTGGTTGTATACTCCCTCCATTTCTATTGCTATTATAATGCTGGTTGTGTAATTCCTCCATTTCTATTGCTATTATAATGCTGGTTGTATACTCCCTCCATTTCTATTGCTATTATAATGCTGGTTGTATACTCCCTCCATTTCTATTGCTATTATAATGCTGGTTGTATACTCCCTCCATTTCTATTGCTATTATAATGCTGGTTGTATACTCCCTCCATTTCTATTGCTATTATAATGCTGGTTGTATACTCCCTTCATTTCTATTGCTATTATAATGCTGGTTGTATACTCCCTCCATTTCTATTGCTATTATAATGCTGGTTGTATACTCCCTTCATTTCTATTGCTATTATAATGCTGGTTGTATACTCCCTTCATTTCTATTGCTATTATAATGCTGGTTGTATACTCCCTTCATTTCTATTGCTATTATAATGCTGGTTGTATACTTCCTCCATTTTGAATGGCATTATAATGCTGGTTGTATACTTCCTCCATTTTGAATGGCATTATAATGCTGGTTGTATACTTCCTCCATTTTGAATGGCATTATAACACTGGTGTACAGTACATTTTGAGTGCCATTATAACACTGGTGTACAGTACATTTTGAGTGCCATTATAACACTGGTGTACAGTACATTTTGAGTGCCATTATAACACTGGTGTACAGTACATTTTGAGTGCCATTATAACACTGGTGTACAGTACATTTTGAATGGCAGTATAACACTGGTGTACAGTACATTTTGAATGGCATTATAACACTGGTGTACAGTACATTTTGAGTGCCATTATAACACTGGTGTACAGTACATTTTGAATGGCAGTATAACACTGGTGTACAGTACATTTTGAATGCCATTATAACACTGGTGTACAGTACATTTTGAATGCCATTATAACACTGGTGTACAGTACATTTTGAATGCCATTATAACACTGGTGTACAGTACATTTTGAATGTTTGAATGGCATTATAACACTGGTGTACAGTACATTTTGAATGTCATTATAACACTGGTGTACAGTACATTTTGAATGCCATTATAACACTGGTGTACAGTACATTTTGAATGCCATTATAACACTGGTGTACAGTACATTTTGAATGGCATTATAACACTGGTGTACAGTACATTTTGAATGCCATTATAACACTGGTGTACAGTACATTTTGAATGCCATTATAACACTGGTGTACAGTACATTTTGAATGGCATTATAACACTGCTGTACAGTACATTTTGAATGCCATTATAACACTGGTGTACAGTACATTTTGAATGCCATTATAACACTGGTGTACAGTACATTTTGAATGGCATTATAACACTGGTGTACAGTACATTTTGAATGCCATTATAACACTGGTGTACAGTACATTTTGAATGCCATTATAACACTGGTGTACAGTACATTTTGAATGCCATTATAACACTGGTGTACAGTACATTTTGAATGCCATTATAACACTGGTGTACAGTACATTTTGAATGCCATTATAACACTGGTGTACAGTACATTTTGAATGCAATTATAACACTGGTGTACAGTACATTTTGAATGGCATTATAACACTGGTGTACAGTACATTTTGAATGGCATTATAACACTGGTGTACAGTACATTTTGAATGGCATTATAACACTGGTGTACAGCACATTTTGAATGCCATTATAACACTGGTGTACAGTACATTTTGAACGGCATTATAACACTGTACTCACTTCATGACTGGGGCTATACAGAACGTGAAAGACATTTCATTCATATGAGTGCCAATAACTTTTGAGATAATACAATATCAATGTCTTATCACACATTAGCTTTAAACTACTGAGAGGTGAGCATTGTCTGTTAATTGAATGATTAGAATACTCCGCCCTGAAACATATAATTGTATGGAATTGATTAGAATGTATAAAATCATAATCAATAAATGTGTAGTCCGCGTCAGAATTAGGGTGAAACAATATGCCTTTATGGTATTTTAAAACAACAGACTGTCTGAGCCTTTCTCCTCTCCTGCGCTGCCGGAGACATGGGTTATTGGTTATTGTGGTGTATTTTTGTGTTTTCTTTATATATTTGGTCAGGCCAGGGTGTGACATGGGTTATTGTGGTGTGTTTTTTGTCTTGGGGTTTTGTGGGGTGACTAATTAGTCTATGGCTGCCTGAGGCGGTTCTCAATCAGAGTCAGGTGATTTATCGTCGGAGCCTTTCTCCTCTCCTGCGCTGCCGGAGTCTCCCGCCTGTTCAGCGCTTCCAGAGCCTTCCTCCTCTACAGCGCTGCCGGAGCCTCCTGCCTGTTCAGCGCAGCCTGAGCTGCCAGTCTGCATGGAGCAGCCTGAGCTGTCAGACTGCATGGAGCAGCCAGAGCTGCCAGTCTGCATGGAGCAGCCTGAGCTGTCATACTGCATGGAGCAGCCAGAGCTGCCAGTCTGCATGGAGCAGCCAGAGCTGCTAGTCTGCATGGTGCAGCCAGCCAGCTGCCAGTCTGCATGGAGCAGCCAGAGCTGTCAGTCGGCATGGAGCAGCCAGAGCTGTCAGTCTGCATGGAGCAGCCAGAGCTGTCAGTCTGCATGGAGCAGCCAGAGCTGCCAGTCTGCATGGAGCAGCCAGAGCTGCCAGTCTACATGGAGCAGCCAGAGCTGCCAGTTTGCATGGAGCAGCCAGAGCAGCTAGATCCGCCAGTCAGCCATGATCTTCCAGATCTGCCAGTCAACCAGATTCTTCCAGATCTGCCAGTCAACCTGTCAGACTCTTCCAGATCTGCCAGTCAACCAGACTCTTCCAGATCTGAGCCAGTCGGCAGAACCCTTCCAGATCTGCCAGTCACACCAGACTCTTCCAGATTTCTGCCAGTCAACCAGACTCTTCCAGAAAGCCAGCCAGGATCTGCCGGAGCCACTACCTGCCTTTGAATCCTCAGTGCTGTAATCCTCCAAGACTTCCTCTGTACAGTGCTGGGGCAAAGCACAGTGCTGAGCTTTCCCTCAGACACTCAAAAACAAACAAACAAGAACAAAAAACAGCTTTCCCTCAGTGCTGGGCTTTCCCTCAGTACTAGGGCTGAGCCCTACAAACACAGAGCTACCCCTCAGAAAACAAAGAGTTTAAACCCCTCAGTCCCGAGCTACCCCTCAGATCAAGGGAAGCTGCCTCAGGCCGAGCTGGGGCCAGAAGTGCCACCATGGACAGACGCTCACCTGGACCCTCCTCTATGGTTTTGAGGTGCGTCGGGAGTCCGCACCTCTTAGGGGGGGGTTCTGTCACGCCTTGGTCAGTAATTTTGTGTTTTCTTTATATATTTGGTCAGGCCAGGGTGTCATGGGTTATTGTGTGTTTTTTGTCTGAGCTTGGTGTGTGGACCTGACTAGAGATTTGGGAGACAGTGTCCGTGTAGCAGGACAATGTCACTATCTCTGTCGGCTGGGTAGTGAGACAGACAGTGTGTGAGCAGGACAAGGTCACTATCTCTCTCTGTCGGGCTGGGTAGTGAGACAGACAGTGTTTTGTAAGGAAAGGACAATGTGTCACTATCTCTGTCGGCTGGGTAGTGAGACAGACAGTGTGTGTAGCAGGACAAGGTCACTATTCTTTCGGCTGGGTAGTGAGACAGACAGTGTGTGTAAGTCTCAGGGAGGTCACTATCTCTGTCGGCTGGGTAGTGATGGACAGACAGTGTGTGTCTGCAGGACTTGTCACTATCTCTGTCGGCTGGGTAGTGAGACAGACAGAGGTCTTGTCCAGCAGGACAATGTCACTATCTCTGTCGGCTGGGCAGTGAGACAGACAGTCCTGTGTAGCAGGACAAGGTCACTATCTCTGTCGGCTGGGTAGGAGACAGACCAGTGTGTGGAGCAGGACAAGGTCACTATCTCTATTCGGCTGGGCAGTGAGACAGACCAGTGTGGAGCAGGACAATGTCACTACTGGGTAGTGACCATGTGGTGGCTGGGGTGGACCAGTGTGCTCTTGATTCACCTCTCAGTCGGCTTGTCAGTGTGTTGGACAAGGTCACGGATCTCTGTACGGCTGAAGATAGACTGAGACAGCCCCCAGTGAGTGTAGCAGGACAAGGCCTTCCAAAACCTGTCGGCTGGGTAGTGAGAAGACCATATCTTGAGGAATGCAGGACAAGGTCACTGATCTCTTACCGGCTGGTTTAGTGAGACAGACAGTGTGTGCTTATGTCAGTGGTATGAACCTGGGCGTGAAAAGTCAGTATAAAATGACTTGTTTTAGTATTCTTGATGGAGAAGGCCAGTGAATGAACATTGAACTATTTTAGCTGGGCCAGGGTCTGTTTCATTCGGCCAGGATGACAAATTCCTCTGCAGGCGGAGGTAATAAAATGAAATTGGCAGCACACGGGGCAGGCATTATCTTAGTGGCAACGTCTTCTCTTATGGTAGGCCACCAGTTTACGCTGGATGAACTCCAAGGTGCGACCTACGCCCGGGTGACAGGTGAGGCGAGAGGAGTGAACACAGACAGGACCTGAGTCCTCACTGCCTGGGGACAAACAGTTTTCCTGTCTGGCAGGACCTCAACTTTCAGTTTTCCTGTCCAACACACAACACAACAGGTTTCTCACTATCCCCAACTTGCCAACGGACAACACGATCTTAGCAGCACAACACAACAGTTTGTCCGTGTCATCTCAACAGGAGCGTAACACGGGACAGGTTTCCTGATCTCTTCAACCCCAACACAAGGTGAGGATTTCCCTGTCGATTGAAGAAAAAGACCAACACAACAGTTTCAACCTGTCTCTCAACACTGCAACACAACAGATTTTCCCTGTGGTCTCCAAGTGAAACAGACAGCCCTGTCTCTAGCCAGTGTCTCCATTCCTTCAATGCCATCAACCAGACAGTTTTCCCTGTCTCCCCAACAGTTCCTCAACACAACAGTTTTCCCTGTCTCTCAACAAGCAACACGGATGAAGTTTTCCTGTCTTCAACACCCAACAGGACAGTCCCTTTCTCCAGCACCAACCTCCCTGAGGCGTCTACACTCCAACACAACAGTTTTCCGTGTCTCTCAATCACCCAACAGACAGTTTTCCCTGTCTCTTGACCAGTCCCCAACACAACAGTTTCAGCTTCTGTCTTCCCAACACCCAACACTTGACAGTTTTCCCTGTCTCTCCAACACCCAACACAACAGTTTTCCCTGTCTCTCCAACACCCAACACGACAGTTTTCCCTGTCTCTCCAACACCCAACACAACGGTTTTCCCTGTCTCTCCAACACCCAACACAACAGTTTCCTGTCTCTCCAACACAACAGGTTCCAACACATCCCAGGTTTCCCTGTCTCTGAACCCAACACAACATTTTTCCTGGCTCAACACTCAACACAGATGGCACAACAGTTTGAGTCCCTGTCTGACTCCAGTGTGTTCTTGAAGAGAGCTCGAAACAGATTTCCCTGTCTCTCCAAGTACCCAAACACAAACAGTTTCCCTATCCCAACACATCACATGAGCGTTGGCCTGGGGCTCCAACACCCAACACATCACAACAGTTTTCTGTGACTCTCAACACACAACACAACGGTTTCCCTGTCTCTCAACACCAGGTCTTCCCTGTCTCTCCGCAACAAGACATGTCCCTGCAGGTCACACACAACACAACTGTTTTCCTGTCTCTCCAACACCCTGTGGCACAACAGGTTTCCCTGTCTCTCAACACAACACATCACAACAGTTTCCCCTGTCTCTCCAACAATCCACACAACAGTTTTCCCTGAAAACCAACACCCAACACGGGGACAGAGTTTCCTGTCTCTCCAACACCCAACACAACAGTTTCCCTGGGTCTCATAAGGCCTAACACAACAGGTTTCCCTGTTTCCAACATACCAACACAACAGTTCTCAACACCCAACACAACAGGTTTCCCTGTCATCTCTAACACCCAACACAACAGGTCCTGTCTCTCCAACAGACACAACAGTTTTCCCTGTCTCTCCAACACCCAACAAACAGTTTTCCCTGTCTCTCCAACACCCCACTGTTTTCCCTAGTGCTCCACACCCACACATGTGAGGGTTTTCCCTGTCTCTCCAACACCCAACACAACAGTTTTCCCTGTCTCTCCAACATCAAACAACAGTTCACCCCAACACACAGTTTTCCTGTCTCTCCAACACCCAACACAACAGTTTTCCCTGTCTCCAGACACCCAAACTTCCATCCAACAGTTTTCCCTGGGGTCCAAGGTTCAACACAACAGTTTTCCCTGTCTCTCCAACACCAACACAACAGTTTCCCTGTCAGCTCCAACACCCAACACAACAGTGGTTTCCCTGTGACTCCAACACCCAACACAACAGGTTTCCCTTTCCTGTCAACAGTTCCCTCTCCAACACCCAACACAACAGTTTTCCCTGTCTCTCCACACACCCAACACAACAGGTTTCCCTGTCTCTCCAACACCCAACACAACACCTTTCCCTGTTTCCCAACACTAACACATCACAACACCTTTCCCTGTCTCTCCAACACCCATCACAACACCTTTCCCTGTCTTCCAACAGCCAACACAACAGGTTTCCCTGCTCCAACACCCAACACAACAGTTTTCCCTGTCACTGGTCAACACCCAACACAACAGTTTTCCCTGTCTCTCCAACACCCAACACAACAGGTTTCCCTGTCTCTCCAACACACAACACAGCAGTTTTCCAGCCCTGTCTCTGCCAACACCCAACACATAGGTTTCCCTGTCTCTCCAACCCCAACACAACAGGTTTCCCTGTCTCTCCAACACCCAACACAACAGGTTTCCCTGTCTCTCAACAACAGGCAGAGTTTTCCCTGTCACAGCAGGAACATGGGCATCCCACACAACAGTTTTCCCTGGCCAGGGCAACACCCAACACAACAGGTTTCCCTGTCTCTCCAACACCCAACACAACAGGTTTCCAGCTCCAACAGGAGACAGAACATTTGAGAAACCCTGTCTTACAACACTCAACACAACAGTTTTCCCTGTCTCTCCAACACCCAACACAACAGTTTTCCCTGTCTCTCCAACACCCAACACAACAGTTTTCCCTGTCTCTCCAACACCCAACACAACAGTTTCCCTGTCTCTCAACACCCAACACAGAAGTTTTCCCTGTCTAGCCAACACTCAACTGAACACAACAGTTTTCCCTGTCAGTCTCCACACCCAACACAACAGTTTTCCCTGTCTCTCCAACACCCAACACAACAGTTTTCCCTGTCTCTCCAACACCCAACACAACAGTTTTCCCTGTCTCTCCAACACCCAACACAACAGTTTTCCCTGTCTCTCCAACACCCAACACAACAGTTTTCCCTGTCTCTCCAACACCCAACACAACAGTTTTCCCTGTCTCTCCAACACCCAACACAACAGGTTTCCCTGTCTCTCCAACACCCAACACAACACCTTTCCCTGTCTCTCCAACACTCAACACATCACAACACCTTTCCCTGTCTCTCCAACACCCATCACAACACCTTTCCCTGTCTCTCCAACACCCAACACAACAGTTTTCCCTGTCTCTCCAACACCCAACACAACACCTTTCCCTGTCTCTCCAACACCCAACACAACAGTTTTTCCTGTCTCTCCAACACCCAACACAACAGTTTTCCCTGTCTCTCCAACACCCAACACAACAGTTTTCCCTGTCTCTCCAACACCCAACACAACAGTTTTCCCTGTCTCTCCAACACTCAACACAACAGTTTTCCCTGTCTCTCCAACACTCAACACAACAGTTTTCCCTGTCTCTCCAACACTCAACACAACAGTTTTCCCTGTCTCTCCAACACTCAACACAACAGCCTCTCCAACACCCAACACAACAGTTTTCCCTGTCTCTCCAACACTCAACACAACAGTTTTCCCTGTCTCTCCAACACCCAACACAACAGCCTCTCCAACACCCAACACAACAGTTTTCCCTGTCTCTCCAACACTCAACACAACAGTTTTCCCTGTCTCTCCAACACCCAACACAACAGGAGCTAATTAATTCCTAGTACCTCAATCTGTTGTGGGATTGACACAAACACAGCTCTCGCTCTGTTCACCCTGCTAACAGAGTTACAACAGTCTCACACAAACGTACACATGTACTCTTTCGCTCTGTCTCTGTGTCTCTCGGTACAGTGGAATAATGGCCGAGCTGTTGGGGAGTGTTTCTCAACCCCACGGCCTCAATTATCAACCCACAGATGGTCTCCTTCGCTCTGATAGGAGAGTTGGGGAAAGCTGGGGAGGCCTGGAGAGGTATAGGGAGAGGAAGGGAGGGTTGTGGAGGAGAGGAGAGCTGTGGAGGGATGGAGAGGAGAGGAGAGCTGTGGAGGCATGGGGTGGAGAGGAGAGCTGTGGAGGCATGGGGAGGAGAAGAGAGCTGTGGAGGCATGGAGAGGAGAGGAGAGCTGTGGAGGCATGGGGAGGAGAGGAGAGCTGTGGAGGCATGGGGAGGAGAGGAGAGCTGTGGAGGCATGGGGAGGAGAGGAGAGCTGTGGAGGCATGGGGAGGAGAGGAGAGCTGTGGAGGCATGGGGAGGAGAGGAGAGCTGTGGAGGCATTGGGAGGAGAGGAGAGCTGTGGAGAGATTGGGAGGAGAGGAGAGCTGTGGAGGCATGGCGAGGAGGGATGGGGAGGAGAGGAGATGCATGTGCACTACTGACGCTTGTTCACACACACACACACACACACACACACACACACACACACACACACACACACACACACACACACACACACACACACACACACACACACACACACACACACACACACACACACACTCTCTCTCTCTCTCTCTCTCTCTTTCTCTCGCGTGCTGACTCTCTCACACACATGCGCACACAGACTCTCTCACTCACACAGACAGACAGACAGACAGACAGACAGACAGACAGACAGACAGACAGACAGACAGACAGACAGACAGACACCCCTCCTGGCAGTGTTGTACACACCTGGTGTGTACAAACTGATCCATCAGTACATCCATCTCCCCCCAGAGACCAGTGGGAATAATCATCTTGGCACTAAAACATCTGTGATCTAACGGTACAGCCTGGTCTGCTGCCGTGTTGTTGTGTTGCTGAGCTGCTGTGTTGCTGAGCTGCTGTGTTGCTGTGTTGCTGTGCTGCTGTGTTGTTGTGTTGCTGAGCTGCTGTGTTGCTGTGCTGCTGTGCTGCTGTGCTGCTGTGTTGCTGAGCTGTTGTGTTGCTTAGCTGCTGTGTTGCTGTGTTGCTGTGTTGCTGTGCTGCTGTGCTGCTGTGTTGCTGAGCTGTTGTGTTGCTTAGCTGCTGTGTTGCTGTGTTGCTGTGTTGCTGTGCTGTTGTGTTGCTGTGCTGCTGTGTTGCTGTGCTGTTGTGTTGCTGTGCTGTTGTGCTGCTGTGTTGCTGTGTTGCTGTGTTGCTGTGTTGCTGTGCTGCTGTGTTGCTGTGCTGTTGTGTTGCTGTGCTGCTGTGTTGCTGTGCTGTTGTGTTGCTGTGCTGCTGTGTTGCTGTGTTGCTGTGTTGCTGTGTTGCTGTGCTGTTGTGTTGCTGTGCTGCTGTGCTGCTGTGTTGCTGTGCTGTTGTGTTGCTGTGCTGCTGTGTTGCTGTGCTGCTGTGTTGCTGTGCTGTTGTGTTGCTGTGCTGTTGTGTTGCTGTGCTGCTGTGTTGCTGTGTTGCTGTGTTGCTGTGTTGCTGTGCTGTTGTGTTGCTGTGCTGTTGTGTTGCTGTGCTGCTGTGCTGCTGTGCTGTTGTGTTGCTGTGCTGCTGTGTTGCTGTGTTGCTGTGTTGCTGTGCTGTTGTGTTGCTGTGCTGCTGTGCTGCTGTGTTGCTGTGCTGTTGTGTTGCTGCTGTGCTGCTGTGTTGCTGTGCTGCTGTGTTGCTGTGCTGTTGTGTTGCTGTGCTGTTGTGTTGCTGTGCTGCTGTGTTGCTGTGCTGCTGTGTTGCTGTGCTGCTGTGCTGCTGTGTTGCTGTGCTGCTGTGTTGCTGTGCTGTTGTGTTGCTGCTGTGCTGCTGTGTTGCTGTGCTGTTGTGTTGCTGTGCTGTTGTGTTGCTGTGCTGCTGTGTTGCTGTGCTGCTGTGTTGCTGTGTTGCTGTGTTGCTGTGTTGCTGTGCTGTTGTGTTGCTGTGCTGTCGTGTTGCTGTGCTGCTGTGCTGTTGTGTTGCTGCTGTGCTGCTGTGTTGCTGTGCTGCTGTGTTGCTGTGCTGTTGTGTTGCTGTGCTGTTGTACTGCTGTGTTGCTGTGCTGCTGTGTTGCTGTGCTGCTGTGTTGCTGTGTTGCTGCTGTGTTGCTGTGCTGCTGTGTTGCTGTGCTGCTGTGTTGCTGTGTTGCTGTGCTGCTGTGTTGCTGTGTTGCTGTGCTGCTGTGTTGCTGTGCTGCTGTTGTACTGATGTGTTGCTGTTGTACTGCTGTGTTGCTGTTCTGCTGTGTTGCTGTGCTGCTGTGTTGCTGTGTTGCTGTGCTGCTGTGTTGCTGTGCTGCTGTGTTGCTGTGCTGCTGTTGTTTAGACTAACGACGCGTCCCAAATGGAATCCTAGTCTCTACATAGTGCACTATATATTTTACCAAGACCCTGGTCAAAAGTAGGCAGTATTTTTACAGTAAGTAGATAAATAGGACACATTTCAGACAAATGTTAGGCTATGTTTAGACAAAGGGATGTTCTCCAATAGATATCAGCCCCACGGACTAGCTCCAAGGGTTATGACGGGCAGGAGAGGCATTCCGGTCTGTGTGTGTAGAGTTGTTGTAATGTTGAGGCAACGTTCCTGTGATGCGATAACAGCAGGACAACCCAATGTTATGAGCAGGAGCACAGGACTAGTTATACAGTTGGAGGTAACAGACTATACAGTACCCTGACAGCAGTTTGGAGGTAACAGACTATACAGTACCCTGAAGGCAGTTTGGAGGTAACAGACTATACAGTACCCTGAAGGCAGTTTGGAGGTAACAGCCTATACAGAACTCTGACAGCAGTTTGGAGGTAACAGACTATACAGTACCCTGAAGGCAGTTTGGAGGTAACAGCCTATACAGAACTCTGACAGCAGTTTGGAGGCCTATACAGTACCCTGAAGGCAGTTTGGAGGTAACAGCCTATACAGTACCATGAAGGCAGTTTGGAGGCCCATACAGTACCCTGAAGGCAGTTTGGAGGCCTATACAGTACCCTGAAGGCAGTTTGAGGCCTATACAGTACCCTGAAGGCAGAGGCCTATACAGTACCCTGAAGGCAGTTTGGAGGGTAAGGCAGTTTGGAGCCTATACAGTAGAAGGCAGTTTGGAGGCCTATACAGTACCCTGAAGGCAGTTTGGAGCCTATACAGTGAACAGACTATACAGTACCCTGAAGGCAGTTTGGAGGCCCATACAGTACCCTGAAGGCAGTTTGGAGGCCTATACACCCTGAACAGTTTGGAGGCCCTGACCCTGAAGGCAGTTTGGAGGTAACAGCCTATACAGTACCCTGAAGGCAGTTTGGAGGCCTATACAGTACCCTGAAGGCAGTTTGGAGGCCCATACAGTACCCTGAAGGCAGTTTGGAGGTAACAGCCTATACAGTACCCTGAAGGCAGTTTGGAGGCCTATACAGTACCCTGAAGGCAGTTTGGAGGCCTATACAGTACCCTGAAGGCAGTTTGGAGGCCCATACAGTACCCTGAAGGCAGTTTGGAGGCCTATACAGTACCCTGAAGGCAGTTTGGAGGCCTATACAGTACCCTGAAGGCAGTTTGGAGGCCTATACAGTACCCTGAAGGCAGTTTGGAGGCCTATACAGTACCCTGAAGGCAGTTTGGAGGCCTATACAGTACCCTGAAGGCAGAGGCCTATACAGTACCCTGAAGGCAGTTTGGAGGCCTATACAGTACCCCAGTTTGAACAGTACCCTGAAGGCAGTTTGGAGGCCTATACAGTACCCTGAAGGCAGTTTGGAGGTAACAGCCTATACAGTACCCTGAAGGCAGTTTGGAGGCCCATACAGTACCCTGAAGGCAGTTTGGAGGCCTATACAGTACCCTGAAGGCAGTTTGGAGGTAACAGCCTATACAGTACCCTGAAGGCAGTTTGGAGGTTACCCTGAAGGCAGGAGGCCCATACAGTACCCTGAAGGCAGTTTGGAGGCCTATACAGTACCCTGAAGGCAGTTTGGAGGCCTATACAGTACCCTGAAGGCAGTTTGGAGGCCTACCCTGAACAGGTACCCTGAAGGCAGTTTGGAGGCCTATACAGTACCCTGAAGGCAGTTTGGAGGCCCATACAGTACCCTGAAGGCAGTTTGGAGGCCTATACAGTACCCTGAAGGCAGTTTGGAGGCCTATACAGTACCCTGAAGGCAGTTTGGAGGCCCATACAGTACCCTGAAGGCAGTTTGGAGGCCTATACAGTACCCTGAAGGCAGTTTGGAGGCCCATACAGTACCCTGAAGGCAGTTTGGAGGCCTATACAGTACCCTGAAGGCAGTTTGGAGGTAACAGCCTATACAGTACCCTGAAGGCAGTTTGGAGGCCTATACAGTACCCTGAAGGCAGTTTGGAGGCCTATACAGTACCCTGAAGGCAGTTTGGAGGCCTATACAGTACCCTGAAGGCAGTTTGGAGGCCTATACAGTACCCTGAAGGCAGTTTGGAGGCCTATACAGTACCCTGAAGGCAGTTTGGAGGCCTATACAGTACCCTGAAGGCAGTTTGGAGGCCCATACAGTACCCTGAAGGCAGTTTGGAGGCCTATACAGTACCCTGAAGGCAGTTTGGAGGCCTATACAGTACCCTGACAGCAGTTTGGAGGTAACAGACTATACAGTATGTACAGTCAGGGGTGGAACTGGGTGGGGGAGGGGGACAGAATTTAAATAATGTTGACATCTAGAAATATGTTTTGTAGGTGAATTGTAGGGTTTTAGATTGGTGAATTCCCAGTGACTTTTTTTTTCCAATTTCAGAGGACAGTGTGTGTGTGTGTGTGTGTGTGTGTGTGTGTGTGTGTGTGTGTGTGTGTGTGTGTGTGTGTGTGTGTGTGTGTGTGTGTGTGTGTGTGTGTGTGTGTGTGTGTGTGTGTGTGTGTGTGTGTGTGTGTGTGTGTGTGTGTGTGTGTGTGTGTGTGTGTGTGTGTGTGTGCGTGTGTGTGTGCGACATGTATGTGTGTGAGAGTGTGCATTTCACCCTGCATAGAGGAGGACGCTAGAACGGCCTAATAAAGATAAATTGTTCCCGTCTGTTCACATTAGCCCCCTCGCTGTGCAATGCATGCTGGAAATCCATCAAATTACATCCGCTCATTAACTGTATAATAACTGCATTGTGTATGGAATATTATCACCTCTGACGAAAGCAAATCAATGCTTTTTTTCTTCTTCAAATGGCGTGGAAACGGTGTGGCTAATAAGACATTAATATTATTATTAAACTTAACCTGTGGGTTGAGTCTCAAATGGTACACTGTTCCCTATGTAGTGCACTGCATTTGACTAGAGCTCTATGGTGTAACGCTCGTCTTCTTCTTCTGACGAGGAGTAAGAGAGATCGGACCAATTTGAAGTGTGGTAAGTGTCCATTTTAAAATGTAAAACTGAACAATACAAAATAACAAAGTGAAAGAACGAAACAGTCCCATGTGGCACAAACACTGACACGGAAAATAATCACGCACAACTCAAAAGTGAAAACAGGCTGCCTAAGTATGGTTCTCAATCAGGGACAACGATTGACAACTGCCTCTGATTGAGAACCATTCCAGGCCAAACACAGAAATCCCAAATCATAGAACAAGGAACATAGACAAACCACCCAACTCACGTCCTGACCATAGTAAACGAAAACATAACCAAAGAACTAAGGTCAGAACGTGACAGTAGCCCCTCCCTCCTGTTCTGTCTGCGGTGGCGGCTCTGGTGCGGGACGTGGACCCCACTCCACCCTAGTCTGTCTCCGCCTCCTTAACCGCATCCGTGGCCTCGTTAGAGCGGTGACGCCCGCCGCCGACCTCGGACTGGGGACCCTAGCAATGGGTCCCAAATGGACGGGCGATTCTGGCAGCTCCTGGCTGACGGATGGCTCTGTTAACTCCTGGCCTACGGACGACTCTGGCAGCTCCTGGCTGACGGACGACTCTGTTAACTCCTGGCCTACGGACGACTCTGGCTGCTCCTGGCTGACTGACGGCTCTGGCAGATCCTGGCTGACTGACGGCTCTGGCAGTTCCTGGCTGACGGACGACTCTGGAAGCTCCTGGCTGACTGACGCCTCTGGCAGTTCCTGGCTGACTGACGGCTCAGGCAGCTCCTGACTGACGGGCAGCTCTGACAGCTCCTGAGAGACGGGCGATTCTGGCAGCTCGGGACAGACGGGTGACTTTGGCAGCTCAGGACAGACGGGCGACTCTGGCAGCTCAGGACAGAATGGCGACTCTGGCAGATCAGGACAGACGGGAGACTCTGGCAGCGCTGGGCAGGAGGAAGCCTCTGGCAGCGCTGGACAGGCGGGAGCACCTGTAGAGAGGAGGAGAGACAGCCTGGTGCGGGGGACTGCCACCGGAGGGCTGGTGCGTGGAGGTGGCACCGGATAGACCGGACCGTGAAGGCACACTGGAGGTCTCGAGCACCCAGCCTGCACAACCCTACCTGGCTGGATGCTCCCCGTAGCCAGGCCAGTGCGGCGAGGTGGAATAGCCCGCACTGGGCTGTGCTGGCGAACCAGGGACACCATGCGTAAGGCTGGTGCCATGTACCCTGGCCCGAGGAGACGCACTGGAGATCAGATGCGCTGAGCCGGCTTAATGGCACCTGGCTCGATGCCCAACCTAGCCCGGCCATACGAGGCACCTGTTTATGTATGATTAGTTTGTCTTTATTAGACAGCCGGCCCGCCTGGTTGTTGTGTTGGATTATTTCAGTGTAACCTTCGGCTCTGTTGTAGAGGTACGTGTTAGTGCCTGGTCGTGATTTTTCCGTTGTACATTTTCATTCCCTGTGTTTGGGGCCGTTACTATTGTGAGCACCCTGTGGTGCGTTGGTGCTATTAAAGACGCACAGCATTGCACTCTCTGTCTCCTGCGTTTGACTCCACACCCACAACACCCGGAGCATTACAGATTGAGAACCATACCAGGCCAAACGCAAAAACACAACATAGAAAACAGAACATAGACAACCCACCCAACTCACGCCCTGACCATACTAAAACTAAGACATAACAAATGAACTAAGGTCAGAATGTGACGTATGGTTCCTTTAGTGCACTACTTTTGACTGGAGCCCTATGGGTCCTGTAGTGCACTACTATTGACTGGAGCCCTATGGGTCCTGTAGTGCACTACTTTTGACTGGAGCCCTATGGGTCCTGTAGTGCACTACTATTGACTGGAGCCCTATGGGTCCTGTAGTGCACTACTTTTGACTGGAGCCCTATGGGTCCTGTAGTGCACTACTTTTGACTAGAGCCCAATGGGTCCTGTAGTGCACTACTTTTGACTAGAGCCCAATGGTTCCTGTAGTACACTACTATTGACTGGAGCCCTATGGGTCCTGTAGTGCACTACTATTGACTGGAGCCCTATGGGTCCTGTAGTGCACTACTATTGACTGGAGCCTTATGGGTCCTGTCGTACACTACTATTGACTGGAGCCCTATGGGTCCTGTAGTGCACTACTATTGACTGGAGCCCTATGGGTCCTGTAGTGCACTACTTTTGACTGGAGCCCTATGGGTCCTGTCGTACACTACTTTTGACTAGAGCCATATGGGTCCTTTAGTGAGCTAGTTTTGACTAGAGCCCAATGGTTCCTGTAGTACACTACTTTTGACTAGAGCCCTATGGGTCCTGTAGTGCACTACTTTTGACTAGAGCCCAATGGTTCCTGTAGTGCATTACTTTTGACAAGAGCCCTATGGTTCCTGTAGTGCACTACTTTTGACTAGAGCCCAATGGTTCCTGTAGTACACTACTTTTGACTAGAGCCCAATGGTTCCTGTAGTACACTACTTTTGACTAGAGCCCTACGGTTCCTGTAGTGCACTACTTTTGACTAGAGCCCTATGGGTCCTGTAGTGCACTACTTTTGACTAGAGCCCTATGGGTCCTGTAGTGCACTACTTTTGACTAGAGCCCAATGGTTCCTGTAGTACACTACTTTTGACTAGAGCCCTATGGTTCCTGTAGTACACTACTTTTGACTAGAGCCCAATGGTTCCTGTAGTACACTACTTTTGACTAGAGCCCTATGGTTCCTGTAGTACACTACTTTTGACTAGAGCCCAATGGTTCCTGTAGTACACTACTTTTGACTAGAGCCCAATGGTTCCTGTAGTGCACTACTTTTGACTAGAGCCCAATGGTTCCTGTAGTACACTACTTTTGACTAGAGCCCTACGGTTCCTGTAGTGCACTACTTTTGACTAGAGCCCTATGGGTCCTGTAGTGCACTACTTTTGACTAGAGCCCTATGGGTCCTGTAGTGCACTACTTTTGACTAGAGCCCAATGGTTCCTGTAGTACACTACTTTTGACTAGAGCCCTATGGTTCCTGTAGTACACTACTTTTGACTAGAGCCCAATGGTTCCTGTAGTACACTACTTTTGACTAGAGCCCTACGGTTCCTGTAGTGCACTACTTTTGACTAGAGCCCAATGGGTCCTGTAGTGCACTACTTTTGACTAGAGCCCTATGGGTCCTGTAGTACACTACTTTTGACTAGAGCCCTATGGTTCCTGTAGTGCACTACTTTTGACAAGAACCCTATGGGTCCTGTAGTGCACTACTTTTGACTAGAGCCCTATGGGTCCTGTAGTGCACTACTTTTGACTAGAGCCCAATGGTTCCTGTAGTACACTACTTTTGACTAGAGACTGTAGTACACTACTTTTGACTATTCAAATGAATGTGAGGCTGTCCAGGAAGTGTACCTATGCAGAGTAAAACATTTCACCATTTCAGAAACTATTTCCATACAAAGTAGATTCGCCTTTTTGAATGAGTTGGAATCTAATTTATCTTTAGGTATCCATCCACTGTATGTTCTATGCATTCAAGGGGATTGTAAGGGATAGGGGTCAGTATTCAGTAGTTTGGATGACTGAGGTGCCTAAAGTAAACTGCCTGTTACTCAGGCCCAGTGTCACGCCTTGGTCATTGTATTTTGTGTTTTCGATATATATTTGTTCAGGCCAGGGTGTGACATGGGTTTATTGTGTTGTCGTATTGGGTTTTTTGTAGGCATTGGGATTGTGGTTGATTGGGGGTGTGTCTAGTTTAGGCTTGGCTGCCTGAGGCGGTTCTCAATCAGAGTCAGGTGATTCTTGTTGTCTCTGATAGGGAACCGTATTTAGGTAGCCTGGGTTTCACTGTGTATTTTGTGGGTGATTGTTCCTGTCTCTGTGTAGTTTCACCAGATTGGCTGCAATTAGTTTTCACGTTCCGTTTGTTGTTTTTGTATTTATAAGTTATTTCATGTATCGTCATTTTGTTTCATTAAAGACATGAGTAACCACCACGCTGCATTTCGGTCCGACTCTCTTTCTACAAACGAAGAACGACGTTACACCCAGAAATTAGGATATGCATATGCATGGTAGTATTGGATAGAAAACACGCTAAAGTTTCCAAAACTGTTACAATAATGTTTTTGAGTATAACATAACTGATATGTCAGGCGAAAACCTGAGGAAAATCCATCCAGGAAGTGCTATTTCTCTGATGTGCTTTTCAATTGAATCCCTTTACAGTATCTAATGGGTTAGGACCCAGATTGCAGTTCCTATGGCTTCCACTAGATGTCAACAGTCTTTTGACATTGTTTCAGGCTTGTTTTCTGAAAAATTAGGAAGAATGAGACCTTTTGGTCAGTGGACTGAGGCAGAGCTGGTTTGCGCGTGTGACCGAATGTGCGCCCTTCATTGTTTTTCCTTTCTATTGTCCGGTTGAAATATTATAGATTATTTAGACAACCTGAGGATTAATTATAAACATCGTTTGACATGTTTTGACAAACTTTACTGGTAGTATTAGGCTGTATTTGTCTGCATGTTGTGACCGCCATTGAGCCAGTGGATTACTGAACAAAACAGAGTTTTGGGGATATAAAGAGGGACTTTATCGAACAAAACAAACATTTATTGTGTAACTGGGACTCTTGTGAGTGCAACCAGATGAAGATCATCAAAGGTAGGTGATTCATTTTATCGCTATTTTTGACTTTCGTGACTCCTTTGCTTGGCTGGAAAATGTTAGTATGCTTTTGTAAGCAGGGCACTGTCCTCAGATAATCGCATGGTGTGCTTTCGCCGTAAAGCCTTTTGAATGTGCCCCCCCCCATACTTTACAGTACTTTCTCAATTTTTTTGTTTGTTTAAATTGACTATAACTGAAAAACAATGCTGTTGTGTAAGTCAGTGTTCCTCAGTCCTGCGGTGAGCTGTCCATCTACACTTGTTGAATGAATATCAACTGGGGAACACGGCCTTCAGGTGATTGAAGATTGAAGCAAAATTTGTTTGTGTCCAATACATTTTTCTGAGGCTGTATGTAACAAATTACCATTTGTGATATGATTATCCTGTTATTGCAGGAATTTTGCAATACGTGTAATATATTCAAAGTTTAAAAAGGATTTAGAAGTTTGTGATTTCCCCCGTAGGTAAAAATGTATCAACCCCCCGAAAAAAATGTCCATTAATTATAATCCACAAAATAATTTGGTCCTGTTGCAGCAGGACTATTTTCCAAACGGGTTCAAATTAAGATCCTGCATCTGTATGTGATGTATTCATTGTGGACTGTGTCAGTGTCTATCACCTGGATTCACTAGTTCTGTTCCCTGCAGATAAAATTAGCTCTCTCTGTCACTCACTCTCTCTCTCTCTCTCTCTCTCTCTCTCTCTCTCTCTCTCTCTCTCTCTCTCTCTCTCTCTCTCTCTCTCTCTACTGTTACTCTCTCTTTCTCACTGTTACTGTCACTCTCTCTCTCGCTCTCTCTCTCTCGCTCTCTGTCACTCTCTCTCTCGCTCTCTGTCACTCTCTCTCTCACTGCTTCTCTCTCTCTATCACTGTTTCTCTCTCTCTCACACTGTTTCTCTCTCTCTATCACTGTTTCTCTCTCACTGTTTCTCTCTCTCTCTCACTGTTACTGTCACTCTCTCTCTCGCTCTCTCTCTCTCGCTCTCTGTCACTCTCTCTCTCGCTCTCTGTCACTCTCTCTCTCACTGCTTCTCTCTCTCTATCACTGTTTCTCTCTCTCTCACACTGTTTCTCTCTCTCTATCACTGTTTCTCCCTCACTGTTTCTCTCTCTCTCTCTCTCTCTCTCTCTCTCTCTCTCTCTCTCTCTCTCTCTCTCTTTCACTGTTTCTCTCTCTCTCGCTCTCTCTCTCACTGTTACTGTCACTCTCTCTCTCTCACTGTCACTCTGTCTCTCTCTCTCAATTCAATTATATTCTATTGACTTTATTGACATGGCAAGTTCGTTATTGTCAAAGTATACATATAGAAAAATAAATAAATAAATACATATATATTTATATATAAATAAATGGTGGGACCACCAGCAACAGCAATAATAATAGTAGTAGTGGACATGGGATTAACATTAACAACAACTACAACAACAATATTAATCAGAACGACAATTAAAGCTATTGTAGTAGACCAGTGTCAACATGACTGAGAAGACACATGACCTGGTAGTTGACCAGTGTCAACATGACTGAGAAGACACATGACCTGGTAGTTGACCAGTGTCAACATGACTGAGAAGACACATGACCTGGTAGTTGACCAGTGTCAACATGACTGAGAAGACACATGACCTGGTGGTTGACCAGTGTCAACATGACTGAGAAGACACATGACCTGGTAGTAGACCAGTGTCAACATGACTGAGAAGACACATGACCTGGTAGTAGACCAGTGTCAACATGACTGAGAAGACACATGACCTGGTAGTAGACCAGTGTCAACATGACTGAGAAGACACATGACCTGGTAGTAGACCAGTGTCAACATGACTGAGAAGACACATGACCTGGTAGTAGACCAGTGTCAACATGACTGAGAAGACACATGACCTGGTAGTAGACCAGTGTCAACATGACTGAGAAGACACATGACCTGGTAGTAGACCAGTGTCAACATGACTGAGAAGACACATGACCTGGTAGTAGACCAGTGTCAACATGACTGAGAAGACACATGACCTGGTAGTAGACCAGTGTCAACATGACTGAGAAGACACATGACGTGATATGAAAGACAAAACAAAACAAGATGGGAAATATTATCAACATTACTTTGCACTTTTCACTGACTGTCCCTCAGGTTGTGGCAGGAGGACACATATTTGGCTGCCAAAACTGCACATTTTGGCTTTTCACCCAATAAATATTAGATTTTTTCTTCATCTTTTATAGTTTCAAATTCTTTGTATTGAATTATATTTTGTGGAAATAAATATTCTCTTAGGTCTGAGTATTTGTCACAGTGTAATAGGAAAATAAGCTCTGTCTATACCTCTCCCCCGAAACACTCTGGGAAGCCAGGTTTGTCTGTGACGACCAGTCACTATAGCAAGACTGTGCTTACTGAGTCTGTACCTTGTCAATGTTTTCCTCCGTTTTCAATCAGTCAGTCTCTCTCTCTCACACACTCTCTCTCAAAAACACACCCCCACCACCACCATACACATTGCTCTCAACACCATGGATATTAGCATCATAATGGAATCTTACACAGTCAGTCAGGAGAGAGAATCTAATTTACAAAGCTGACATCAATAAGCCCAGATTGATTTGTTCTGACTCTGCACAATAGAATAGACAGAATAGAATAGAATATACTTCAGAATATAATATTATAGACGTCAGGATATAATTTAATAGACATCAGAATAGAATAGACAGAATAGAATAGTAGTCAGGATAGAATAGAATAGACAGCAGGATAGAAAATAATAGAATAGACATCAAAAGAGAATAGAATAGACATCAAAATAGAATAGAATAGACGTCTGAATAGAATAGTAGTCAAAACAGAATAGAATAGACGTCAGAATAGAATAGTGACACATGACCTGGTCAGAATAGAATAGTAGTCGGAATAGAATAGAATAGACATCAAAATAGAATAGAATAGACGTCAGAATAGAATAGTAGTCAGGATAGAATAGAATAGACATCAAAACAGAATAGAAATAGACGTCAGAATAGAATAGTAGTCGGGATAGAATAGAATAGACATCAAAATAGAATAGAATAGACGTCAGAATAGAATAGTAGTCAGGATAGAATAGAATAGACATCAAAACAGAATAGAAATAGACGTCAGAATAGAATAGTAGTCGGGATAGAATAGAATAGACATTAAAACAGAATAGAATAGACGTCAGAATAGAATAGAATAGACGTCAGAATAGAATAGTAGTCAGGATAGAATAGAATAGACATCAAAACAGAATAGAAATAGACGTCAGAATAGAATAGTAGTCGGGATAGAATAGAATAGACATTAAAACAGAATAGAATAGACGTCAGAATAGAATAGAATAGACGTTAGAATAGAATAGACGTCAGAATAGAATAGAATAGACGTTAGAATAGAATAGACGTCAGAATAGAATAGGAGTCGGGATAGAATAGAATAGACATTAAAACAGAATAGAATAGACGTCAGAATAGAATAGACATCAGAATAGAATAGAATAGACGTTAGAATAGAATAGACGTCAGAATAGAATAGAATAGACATCAAAATAGAATAGAATAGACGTCAGAATAGAATAGAATAGACGTTAGAATAGAATAGACGTCAGAATAGAATAGAATAGACATCAAAATAGAATAGAATAGACGTTAGAATAGAATAGACGTCAAAATAGAATAGAATACACGTCAGAATAGAATAGACGTCAGAATAGAATAGAATAGACATCAGAATAGAATAGTAGTCAGGATAGAATAGAATAGACATCAGAATAGAATAGTAGTCGGGATAGAATAGAATAGACATCAAAATAGAATAGAATAGACGTCAGAATAGAATAGTAGTCAGGATAGAATAGAATAGACATCAAAACAGAATAGAAATAGACGTCAGAATAGAATAGTAGTCGGGATAGAATAGAATAGACATTAAAACAGAATAGAATAGACGTCAGAATAGAATAGAATAGACGTCAGAATAGAATAGTAGTCAGGATAGAATAGAATAGACATCAAAACAGAATAGAAATAGACGTCAGAATAGAATAGTAGTCGGGATAGAATAAAATAGACATTAAAACAGAATAGAATAGACGTCAGAATAGAATAGAATAGACGTTAGAATAGAATAGACGTCAGAATAGAATAGAATAGACGTTAGAATAGAATAGACGTCAGAATAGAATAGGAGTCGGGATAGAATAGAATAGACATTAAAACAGAATAGAATAGACGTCAGAATAGAATAGACATCAGAATAGAATAGAATAGACGTTAGAATAGAATAGACGTCAGAATAGAATAGAATAGACATCAAAATAGAATAGAATAGACGTCAGAATAGAATAGAATAGACGTTAGAATAGAATAGACGTCAGAATAGAATAGAATAGACATCAAAATAGAATAGAATAGACGTTAGAATAGAATAGACGTCAAAATAGAATAGAATACACGTCAGAATAGAATAGACATCAGAATAGAATAGAATAGACATCAGAATAGAATAGTAGTCAGGATAGAATAGAATAGACATCAGAATAGAATAGTAGTCAGGATAGAATAGAATAGACATCAGAATAGAATAGACGTCAGAATAGAATAGAATAGACATCAGAATAGAATAGTAGTCAGGATAGAATAGAATAGACATCAGAATAGAATAGTAGTCAGGATAGAATAGAATAGACATCAGAATAGAATGGTAGTCAGGATAGAATAGAATAGACATCAGAATAGAATAGTAGTCAGGATAGAATAGAATAGACATCAGAATAGAATAGTAGTCAGGATAAAATTTAATAGACATCAGAATAGAATAGTAGTCAGGATAGAATAGAATAGACATCAGAATAGAATAGTAGTCAGGATAGAATAGAATAGACATCAGAATAGAATAGAATAGACATCAGAATAGAATAGTAGTCAGGATAGAATAGAATAGACATCAGAATAGAATAGTAGTCAGGATAGAATAGAATAGACATCAGAATAGAATAGTAGTCAGGATAAAATTTAATAGACATCAGAATAGAATAGTAGTCAGGATAGAATAGAATAGACATCAGAATAGAATAGTAGTCAGGATAGAATAGAATAGACATCAGAATAGAATAGAATAGACATCAGAATAGAATAGTAGTCAGGATAGAATAGAATAGACATCAGAATAGAATAGTAGTCAGGATAGAATAGAATAGACATCAGAATAGAATAGTAGTCAGGATAGAATAGAATAGACATCAGAATAGAATAATAGTCAGGATAGAATAGAATAGACATCAGAATAGAATAATAGTCAGGATAGAATAGAATAGACATCAGAATAGAATAGTAGTCAGGATAGAATAGAATAGACATCAGAATAGAATAGTAGTCAGGATAGAATAGAATAGACATCAGAATAGAATAATAGTCAGGATAGAATAGAATAGACATCAGAATAGAATAGTAGTCAGGATAGAATAGAATAGACATCAGAATAGAATAGTAGTCAGGATAGAATAGAATAGACATCAGAATAGAATAATAGTCAGGATAGAATAGAATAGACATCAGAATAGAATAGTAGTCAGGATAGAATAGAATAGACATCAGAATAGAATAATAGTCAGGATAGAATAGAATAGACATCAGAATAGAATAATAGTCAGGATAGAATAGAATAGACATCAGAATAGAATAATAGTCAGGATAGAATAGAATAGACATCAGAATAGAATAGTAGTCAGGATAGAATAGAATAGACATCAGAATAGAATAGTAGTCAGGATAGAATAGAATAGACATCAGAATAGAATAATAGTCAGGATAGAATAGAATAGACATCAGAATAGAATAGTAGTCAGGATAGAATAGAATAGACATCAGAATAGAATAGTAGTCAGGATAGAATAGAATAGACATCAGAATAGAATAATAGTCAGGATAGAATAGAATAGACATCAGAATAGAATAATAGTCAGGATAGAATAGAATAGACATCAGAATAGAATAGTAGTCAGGATAGAATAGAATAGACATCAGAATAGAATAGTAGTCAGGATAGAATAGAATAGACATCAGAATAGAATAATAGTCAGGATAGAATAGAATAGACATCAGAATAGAATAATAGTCAGGATAGAATAGAATAGACATCAGAATAGAATAGTAGTCAGGATAGAATAGAATAGACATCAGAATAGAATAGTAGTCAGGATAGAATAGAATAGACATCAGAATAGAATAATAGTCAGGATAGAATAGAATAGACATCAGAATAGAATAGTAGTCAGGAAAAAGAAGGAACTATTCAACTCAATGCTTTGTGCTTTTGAATTCCCTCCATTTCCAAAGAAAGTTTAGCAAAGTAAGTTTTTTTTTTCTTTTTTTTTTACAAATAAAGTAAATATTCAGTGACTGTCCTGAAGCACATTTTGTCTTCTCTTTCGGGAGAAAGTTTAGTGTAAGAATGCTGCCAGGAATTTAATTGACTTAATTTTAATAAGCCTACTGCTGTGCTTGACTCTTTCTTGAATTACATTGTATGTAGCCTACCTTCCTTACAAAAGAGCTTGAAGTTTTCAACGTGCTTTCCAACTACATGGATTTACGTTAGACTAAATCACTCTGTCTCCGATAGCTTGAAGGAAGGAATTAAAGGAAATGTCCTCTCAATGTCAACTGCGTTTATTTTCAGCAAACTTAACATGTGTAATTATTATTTGTATGAAGACAACAAGATTCAACAACTGAGACATGAACTGAACAAGTTCCACAGACATGTGACTAACAGAAATGGAATAATGTGTCCCTGAATAAAGGAGGGGGTTAAAAGTAAAAGTAACAGTCAGTATCTGGTGTGGCCACCAGCTGCATTAAGTACTGCAGTGTGTCTCCTCCTCATGGACTGCACCAGATTTGCCAGTTCTTTCTGTGAGATG
>NC_068439.1:80476365-80498865 GCF_023373465.1 Oncorhynchus keta | reverse complement strand
GAAGGTAGGATATGAGAATATCGCTTATGCATCTCGGATGAATAAAGCTGTGGTGGTATTTCTTAAAGAAGAGTGTCTGGTAGATCGTATGGTTGAGCATGGTGTACTTCTTAAAGGAATGTTTATTCAAGTTACGCCGCTTTTTCCCCGTCAACAAGGGTAACGATTTCAAATGTACCACCGTTTATTCCAAATGAGCTATTGGAGCGCGAGTTATTGCGCTTTGGGAAGTTCGCCAGTTCAATTAAGGTTGTCCCGTTGGGTTGCAAACACCCGGCGTTGAAACAGGTAATGTCATTTCGGCGACAGGTGTTTATGTTTTTGGACTCACCGGAGCAGACTTTAGAGTTATCGTTTAAAATCAAGTATGACAACAGATTGTATATGGTTTATGCTAGTACGGGTAATCAACGGTGTTTTGAGTGTGGAGAGTTTGGTCATAAGCGACATGCTTGCCCGAAAAGGGAGAAGGCAGAGGGAGGGGCACAGGTGGTTATCGTAACGCCTGGGCCCGCTGATGTAGGGAGAGGTGAGCTGACAGCGGTAGAGCAGCCACAAGCACCTGTTGCTGAGGAACAAGTTATCCTTGTTGAGGGCACGGGGTTGCAACTTGTATTAGAAGGTAATGTTATGCAGCAGAAAAATATTGTTGTAGAAGGTAAGGATGTATCTGAAGAGCCAGTTCCTCAGACTGGTGAGCAGGTGCCCAGTATGAGTGCTGGGGTAAAGGAGGGGGTTCATGTGGAGCTAGGCTCCCAGGGAGTGGAGGAGATGCCCACTACGAGTGCTGGGGTTCATGTAGAGCTAGGCTCCCAGGTAGTGGAGGAGTTGTCCATTATGAGTAATGAGGTACAAGAGGGTTTTCATGTGGAGCTAAGCTCTCAGGTAGTGGAGGAGATTCCCACTATGAGTAGTGATGTTCAGGTGGGGCTAGTCTCCCAGGTAGTGGAGGAGATGCTTGGTACGAGTGATGAGGTGCAAGTGGGGAGTGTTGAAAGGGATGAGGTAGAGGGGAGTCAGTTGTCTGTGGTCTCAGCTGAGGAGGATCAAGAGAAGGATATGGATATCTCGTTAGATATGACAGCTGATGGCGAGGACTCAGTTTATGATCTAGAGGAGGTAAATGAGTTTCTGGATCAGACTTTTGGGAAATCTGTCAAATTGGCAGATTATTTTGATGTTGATAAGTTTGTGAGGTCAGCTGTGGTGTTACAGAAGATGGTGGGGTTAGACCAGCTGAGTGAGAAGAAGCGGTTTCGCTTGAGGAAATTTATTACTGCTGTTGCAGCAGCAAAAGGTGGCGGGAAACGTGTTCAGGTTAAGAGAAGAAAAAGAATAATGATGATGATCATGCCTCATAGGGTGTCTTTTTTCTTGTTGGTTTCTCTGTGGGCTCTTCTGCTTTTCTTTTCTCTTTTCTATATGGAAGTACTAAGGGTAGGTTCTCTTAATATTAATGGGGAAGGGACAGGAATAAGAGGGCTTGGGTTTTAGAAGTAATAAAACAGAAAAGGCTTAATGTAGTTTTCCTACAGGAGACACATAGTGATGAGGAAAATGAGGTTGACTGGGGTATGTGGTGGGAGGGGCAGCATGTACTCAGTCATGGTACTAATTTCAGTACTGGGGTGGCAATCTTGTTTTCCTCAGGCTTAGGGGTGACTGTGGTATCTACAACAGAGATTGTCAAGGGTCGGGCTTTATTGGTCAAGGTGGATGTTATGGGGTTTTTGTTTGTTTTTTGAATGTTTATGCTCCTAATGAGGGTACAGAGCGTATTGCTGTTTTTGATCAGATAAAGGAAACCTTAAGACAGTGTGATCAAGAGGGGTGTATGGTTTTAGGGGTGACTGGAATTGTACAGTGGATTTTACTGTTGATCGCACCGCTGAAGAACCTCACCTGCGGTCAGCCACTTGCCTGTCTGGCCTATTAAATGAGTTTGAGCTTTCTGATGTGTGGAGAGTAAGGAATGCAAAAGTTAGGCAGTACACATGGCTAAAAATTAATGAAGGTCGTGTCAGTGCAGCAAGGTTAGACAGGTTGTATGTATCTGAGCAATACTGTAGTAGGGTTGGAAGGTGTGCCATTACTCCTGTGGGATTTTCTGATCATCATGTTGTTTCTGTTGATATTCACATGTCCTGTCCACGAAGGTCATCACCTTACTGGTATTTTAATGTTAAATTGTTACATGATGTCATGTTTTGTGACAGGTTTGTGTTGTTTTGGGAAAAATGGAGGGTTATAAAGGGGAATTTTGAGTCCTTGAGACAATGGTGGGAGGTTGGGAAGGCCCAAATACGAGTTTTTGTCAACAGTATACTGCTCTGTCTCAAACTGAAGTTAAAGAGACTATCAAGGCCCTTGAACAGGATATCAAGTCTATTGAATTGAAGCTGCTCACTCAGAACGACCCTGGACTAGTCATGAACTTACAGGACAAGAGACATGAACTGAGGTCGTTTCTGCATGAAAGAGTGAAGGGTGCCTTGATTAGGTCTCGTTTCGCTTCCCTCAAGGATATGGATGCTCCCAGTGTTTTTTTTTTTTTTTTAACCTCGGACAGTCGACGTTACAACGTAAACAGATGGTCTGCCTTCGTCTCCCTGATGGGAAGGTGACCACGGATGACAGTGAAATGCGTCAACATGCCGTGGATTTCTACTCTGTCCTCTATAAGGCGGAGGATTGTGACTCTCTGTGTACTGAACAGTTGTTACATGGTCTTCCTCAATTGGGACCTGAGCAGAGAGTCGTAATGGATGCTGACATTACACTGCAGGAGCTGTCCACAGCAGTTATGCAGCTCTCATCAGGCCGAGCCCCTGGCATCGATGGTTTACCATCTGAGTTCTATAAGCACTTTTGGGGGTCTATTGGGGAGGATTTTTATGAAGTGCTGTGTGAATCTTTTCATGAGGGTTCTCTTCCTGTATCCTGTCAACGTGCGGTGCTTTCACTGTTGCCAAAAAGGGGATTTGGCTCTCATAAAAAATTGGAGACCTGTTGCTTTGCTGTGCGCAGAATACAAAATTGTTTCTAAATGTCTCTCAAACAGGTTGAAAGAGTATCTGGGACTGTTGATCCACAAGGACCAGTCTTACTGTGTACCTGATCGCTCTATTGTTGACAACTTGTTTATAATAAGAGATGTTTTAGACATTTGTAAACTGTCTGATGTAAATGTGGGTTTACTTTCGTTAGATCAGGAGAAGGCTTTTGATCGTGTGGACCACCAGTACTTGTTTAAAACAATGAAAGCCTTTGGGTTTGGGGATGTTTTTCTGTCATGGGTGAATTTACTGTATGCTGGAGCCTCGTGTATGGTGAAGGTGGGTGGTGGTTTAAGTTGCCCCATCCCTGTCCAAAGGGGCATCAGGCAGGGATGCCCAATTTCAGGGCAGTTATATAGTCTGGCGATTGAACCAATGCTTTGTTTTTTAAGAGCGAAGCTTACTGGTTTCTCTGTGCCAGGTGTAATGAAGGGTCCCACGATAGCACTCTCTGCGTATGCAGATGACGTGATAGTTTTTATTACAGGGGTGAGGATGTTAAGGTTCTCTCAAACACTTTAAAGGTGTATGAGGGGGCCTCCTCAGCTAGAGTCAATTGGGGAAAGAGTGAAGCGCTGTGGGCAGGTCGGCTTCAAACGGGGTCCACTCCAAGGTTACCAGGGGGGCTTCAGTGGGGCAGAGATGGGATGAAGATTTTGGGGGTTTTTCTAGGCTCTGATGTCTTTCAGAAAAAGAACTGGGAGGGTGTATTGGAGAAAGTGTGTGCCAGACTGTCAAGATGGAAATGGTTGCTACCCCAGCTGTCTTATAGGGAAGGGTCCTGGTAGCTAATAATCTTGCTGCCTCTACCCTGTGGCACAGGCTAATGATTTTGCAGCCACCAAAGGGTCTGATACAAGAGCTTCAGAGGACCCTTGTCAATTTCTTCTGGTCTGGACAACACTGAATCAAAGCTGCAGCCCTGTACCTGCCACTGCACGAGGGTGGGCAAGGCCTGGTGGACATTTCTTCTAGGATCATGGCTTTCCGGCTCCAAGCAGCCCAGAGATTGTTGTACAGAGACTGTTCGAGCTGGGCTGAAACAGCCTACACATTGATGAGGAGAGCGGGCTGTTTGGGCTTAGACAAGCATCTTTTCCTCTTAAAGCTGGAGGGGGGTGATTTGACTGGCCTGACTCCATTTTATGAGTCTGTTATGCAGGCTTGGAGAGTCTTTGTCAAGTCCCGTAAGGCCTGCACGCCACCAGGGATGTGGCTTTTTGAAGAGCCTCTTTTCACAACACTGCCATCCAGTCCCGTGTTCTGGGTTCAGCTAGCCTACGTTCATGCCTGTTAGGCGTGGGGTGTACCAAGCTGGGTCATCTGATGCGGAGCAGGAGCAGATCGTTGGAGGAGCTGGGAGAAAGAGCGGGGATCCAATCATCTCGCCTACTGAGGAAGGTCGTCGATGAGGTCTGCGACTCGTTGCCAGTGCCTCATCTGCAGTATGTGACTGACACTTCCAATTCTGAT
Source organism: Oncorhynchus keta (assembly GCF_023373465.1). Lineage (NCBI taxonomy): Eukaryota > Metazoa > Chordata > Actinopteri > Salmoniformes > Salmonidae > Oncorhynchus > Oncorhynchus keta. The sequence continues at coordinate 80,494,336 of NC_068439.1, read as the reverse complement.
CGGTGGAAGGAGGGTCTGGATTATGTGTTCCCTGCACTGATTGTTAGTGCTGCGATAGGGGCATTTGAAGAGGACGTGGGGATGCTGCTTTCCTTCGATACCCGGAGCTGGGGGAGTTCAAGGAGGTGGGAAAGAAGGCCATGTACAGAACATGTGTAAAGGTGTCCCATGCCTCTTCCCTGGAAGGGGTAAAATCGACGAGGTGGGCGGATGTGCTTGGTCCAGGTGCCTCTCCAAAAGGCTGTTGGCGATCATTATATAAACTGCCTATTGATAAGAGGACAGCTGACCTCCAATGGAGGATAATACATGGAGCTATAGCCACTAACATGCATCTGGTACACCTGGACCCTACTGTTGGGGAGGGGTGTCCATTCTGTGCTGAGTCTGAATCTCTGCCACATCTGTTTTTACTGTGTCCCAGGTTGGTTGGGATGATTCAACTGATCACTGATTGGTTCTCAACGTTGGGAGAGGTTTTCTCTTCCCAACTGTATATATTTGGGCCAAAGTACAGGTTCAGTCAAAAGGGTGTAGTTGTGTTGCTTAATTTTCTGTTAGGGGCAGCAAAATTAGCGATATGGAAGACCCGAAAGAACAGTATTCGGGGACAGGGGTCTGTGGATGTGGTGGGAATGCTGGAGGGAATGTTGGCAGCGAGACTAAGGGTTGAGTTTGCATATTATAAACTTGTCAACAATATCGATCTGTTTTTGAGTATATGGGGTATTCAGAGGCTGTTGTGTGTAGTTACTGTGGAGGAGGAATTGGAGTTGTGTTTTTAATTGATGTGTAACTGTGGTTTTGTATGAGTTTTTATTGTGTGGTGGGCCCCCAGACCCAATAAAGAGTATTTAAAACTCAAACTCTCTCTCTCTCTCTCTCTCTCTCTCTGTCTCTCTGTCTCTCTGTCTCTCTCTCTCTCTCTGTGTCTCTCTGTCTCTCTGTCTCTCTGTCTCTCTCTCTCACAATGTACAAATAGTTAAAGGACACAAGATAAAATAAATAAGCATAAATATGGGTTGTATTTACAATGGTGTTTGTTCTTCACTGGTTGCCCTTTTCTCGTGGCAACAGGTCACAAATCTTGCTGCTGTGATGGCACACTGTGGAATTTCACCCAGTAGATATGGGAGTTTTTCAAAATTGGATATGTTTTCGAATTCTTTGTGGATCTGTGTGATCTGGGGGAAATATGTCTCTCTAATATGGTCATACATTGGGCAGGAGGTTAGGAAGTGCAGCTCAGTTTCCACCTCATTTTGTGGGCAGTGAGCACATAGCCTGTCTTCTCTTGAGAGCCATGTCTGCCTACGGCGGCCTTTCTCAATAGCAAGGCTATGCTCACTGAGTCTGTACATAGTCAAAGCTTTCCTTAATTTTGGGTCAGTCACAGTGGTCAGGTATTCTGCCGCTGTGTACTCTCTGTGTAGGGCCAAATAGCATTCTAGTTTGCTCTGTTTTTTTGTTAATTCTTTCCAATGTGTTAAGTAATTATCTATTTGTTTTCTCATGATTTGGTTGGGTCTAATTGTGCTGTTGTCCTGGGGCTCTGTAGGGTGTGTTTGTGTTTGTGAACAGAGCCCCAGGACCAGCTTGCTTAGGGGACTCTTCTCCAGGTTCATCTCTCTGTTTGTGATGGCTTTGTTATGGAAGGTTTGTGAATCGCTTCCTTTTAGGTGGTTGTAGAATTTAATTGGATTTTGATAATTAGTGGGTATCGGCCTAATTCTGATCTGCATGCATTATTTGGTGTTTTTCGTTGTACACGGAGGATATTTTTGCAGAATTCTGCGTGCAGAGACTCAATTTGGTGTTTGTCCCATTTTGTGAAGTCTTGGTTGGTGAGCGGACCCCAGACCTCACAACCATAAAGGGCAATGGGCTCTATGACTCTCTCTCTCTCTCTGTCTCTCTCTCTCTCTCTGTCTCTGTCTCTCTCTCTCTCTGTCTCTCTCTGTCTCTCTCTCTCTCTCTCTGTCTCTCTCTCTGTCTCTCTCTCTCTGTCTCTCTCTGTCTCTCTCTGTCTCTCTCTCTGTCTCTCTCTCTCTCTCTCTCTCTCTGTCTCTCTCTCTGTCTCTCTCTCTCTGTCTCTCTCTCTGTCTCTCTCTCTCTCTGTCTCTCTCTCTCTCTGTCTCTCTCTCTCTCTGTCTCTCTCCCTCTCTCTCTCTCTCTGTCTCTCTCTCTGTCTCTCTCTCTGTCTCTCTCTGTCTCTCTCTCTCTCTCTCTCTGTCTCTCTCTCTCTCTCTCTCTGTCTCTCTCTCTCTCTCTCTCTCTCTCTGTCTCTCTCTCTCTCTGTCTCTCTCTCTCTGTCTCTCTGTCTCTCTCTCTCTCTCTCTCTCTCTCTCTCTCTCTCTCTCTCTCTCTCTCTCTCTCTCTCTCTCTCTCTCTCTCTCTCTCTCTCTCTCTCTCTCTCTGTCTCTGTTTCGCTCTCTCTCTGTCTCTCTCTCTCTCTCTCTCTCTCTGTCTCTCTCTGTCTCTCTCTCTCTGTCTGTCTCTCTCTCTGTCTCTCTCTGTCTCTCTCTGTCTCTCTCTCTCTCTCCCTCTCTCTGTCTCTCTCTCTCCTCTCTCTCTCTCTCTCTCTCTCTCTCTCTCTCTCTCTCTCTCTCTCTCTCTCTCTCTCTCTCTCTCTCTCTCTCTCTCTCTCTCTCTCTCTCTCTCTCTCTCTCTCTCTCTCTCTCTCTCTCTCTCTCTCTCCCTCTCTCTCTGTCTCTCTCTGTCTCTCTCTCTCTGTCTGTCTCTCTCTCTGTCTCTCTCTGTCTCTCTCTGTCTCTCTCTCTCTCTCCCTCTCTCTGTCTCTCTCTCTCCTCTCTCTCTCTCTCTCTCCCTCTCTCTCTCTCTCTCTCCCTCTCTCTGTCTCTCTCTCTCCCTCTCTCTCTCTCTCTCCCTCTCTCTCTCTCTGTCTTATTCTCTGTCTCTCACTTGGTCTCCCTCTAATCTCTCCCAAACATGTATTTCTCTCTCTTGTCTCTCACTTGGTCTCCCTGTCGATATGTACAGTTATGTGCTCTTCCCTGCAGACCGAAGAGAAGAGGTCCAGAAGGTCAGAAAGGAAATGGAAAAAAATTCTTGACATTTAGTTGTGACAGCAGAGTTGACTGCGGGGGGTAAAATAGTGCTGAGTGGTGTGTGTGTCCATCTGTCATCTTTTCTCTTTGTTGAATTCGTGTCAGGAGCATCAAAATGTCCCTTAAATCACACATTTCTTTTTGTATTTTGTATTTGATCAAGACTCTGGTGGTGTGTTTTATTGTGTTCAACTTCCATCCAGAGCAGCACTGATCTGAGTACAGCATTATACAACAAGGTTCCTCTGTGTGAGGTGAGGATTCAGCAGGAGCTGATCTGAGAACAGCATTATACAACAAGGTTCCTCTGTGTGAGGTGAGGATTCAGGAGGAGCTGATCTGAGTACAGCATTATACAACAAGGTTCCTCTGTGTGAGGTGAGGATTCAACAGGAGCTGATCTGAGAACAGCATTATACAACAAGGTTCCTCTGTGTGAGGTGAGGATTCAGGAGGAGCTGACAGGGAGCTGAAACGATGCCAGAGCAGCTGTGTGACTATAGACAGGGAGCTGAAACGTTGCCAGAGCAGCTGTGTGACTATAGACAGGGAGCTGAAACGATGCCAGAGCAGCTGTGTGACTGTAGACAGGGAGCTGAAACGATGCCAGAGCAGCTGTGTGACTATAGACAGGGAGCTGAAACGATGCCAGAGCAGCTGTGTGACTGTAGACAGGGAGCTGAAAAGATGCCAGAGCAGCTGTGTGACTGTAGACAGGGAGCTGAAACGATGCCAGAGCAGCTGTGTGACTGTAGACAGGGAGCTGAAACGATGCCAGAGCAGCTGTGTGACTGTAGACAGGGAGCTGAAACGATGCCAGAGCAGCTGTGTGACTGTAGACAGGGAGCTGAAACGATGCCAGAGCAGCTGTGTGACTATAGACAGGGAGCTGAAACGATGCCAGAGCAGCTGTGTGACTGTAGACAGGGAGCTGAAACGATGCCAGAGCAGCTGTGTGACTATAGACAGGGAGCTGAAACGATGCCAGAGCAGCTGTGTGACTGTAGACAGGGAGCTGAAACGATGCCAGAGTAGCTGTGTGACTGTAGACAGGGAGCTGAAAAGATGCCAGAGCAGCTGTGTGACTATAGACAGGGAGCTGAAACGATGCCAGAGCAGCTGTGTGACTATAGACAGGGAGCTGAAACGATGCCAGAGCAGCTGTGTGACTGTAGACAGGGAGCTGAAACGATGCCAGAGCAGCTGTGTGACTATAGACAGGGAGCTGAAACGATGCCAGAGCAGCTGTGTGACTATAGACAGGGAGCTGAAACGATGCCAGAGCAGCTGTGTGACTATAGACAGGGAGCTGAAACGATGCCAGAGCAGCTGTGAGACTATAGACAGGGAGCTGAAACGATGCCAGAGCAGCTGTGTGACTATAGACAGGGAGCTGAAACGATGCCAGAGCAGCTGTGTGACTATAGACAGGGAGCTGAAACGATGCCAGAGCAGCTGTGAGACTATAGACAGGGAGCTGAAACGATGCCAGAGCAGCTGTAGAGAGAACACAGAGACACAACGGGACAAACAAAGGAAGGAACTATTCGACTCAATGGTTTTGAACTCCGTCCATTCTCCATGTGTGAAAGAACAGATACCAGGACTGCCAAGGTAGAGGGACCAGACTGACACATCCTCCAAGGGAGAGAGCAGGTGCCAGGGCGTGAGGACCACTCTGACAGACACAGCGCCATCCATCAGACTGATGCCAAAAGCATCCACAATGTGAGAGAACTGATAGGCTACCATGACTTCTCTGCACCACCACCTGGCAGGGATTACACTTCTAACATGTTACTCATTCCACAAGTGTGATTCTGACAATAGTTTATCACAACAGGCCATCATAAGTGTAGATTTCAAACACCACGTTTTTTTGAATGGATTCAGAGTATTTTGAAAATATTAACTTAAATGAATATATTGGTTTTATATTATTATATTACATAGGACATGTACTGTATATTATCCTCTATATTGATGAATCAGACATCACCTGTTCTCACATCAACTGATATAGGATTATCCCATTCAGCGATAGGGGTTTAGACATTCCATCTGGGTCCATCTAGGGTGGTTTTTGGGAAGCCATTCCACACCCATAAGCAAACATCAGACCTAGTGGAATTGTAAACGCTCTTATCTTGCCCACCTGTCAAAGCCTGAGGGGGAGAGGGAGGCAGGGGGAGGGAAGCTGAGGGGGAGAGGGAGGCAGGGGGAGGGAGGCAGGCAGGGGGAAGCTGAGGGGGAGAGGGAGGCAGGGGGAGGGAATCTGAGGGGGAGAGGGAGGCAGGGGAGGGAATCTGGGGGAGAGGCAGGCAGGGGGAGGGAAGCTGAGGGGGAGAGGGAGGCAGGGGGAGGGAATCTGAGGGGGAGAGGGAGGCAGGGGGAGGGAATCTGAGGGGGAGAGGGAGGCAGGGGGAGGGAATCTGAGGGGGAGAGGGAGGCAGGGGGAGGGAATCTGAGGGGGAGAGGGAGGCAGGGGGAGGGAATCTGAGGGGAGAGGCAGGCAGGGGAGGGAAGCTGAGGGGGAGAGGGAGGCAGGGGGAGGGAATCTGACGGGGAGAGGGAGGCAGGGGGAGGGAATCTGAGGGGGAGAGGGAGGCAGGGGGAGGGAATCTGAGGGGGAGAGGGAGGCAGGGGAGGGAAGCTGAGGGGGAGAGGGAGGCAGGGGGAGGGAATCGGAGGGGGAGAGGGAGGCAGGGGGAGGGAATCTGACGGGGGGAGGGAGGCAGGGGAGGGAATCTGAGGGGAGAGGGAGGCAGGGGGAGGGAATCTGAGGGGAGAGGGAGGCAGGGGGAGGGAATCTGAGGGGGAGAGGCAGGCAGGGGGAGGGAAGCTGAGGGGGAGAGGGAGGCAGGGGGAGGGAATCTGACGGGGAGAGGGAGGCAGGGGAGGGAAGCTGAGGGGGAGAGGGAGGCAGGGGGAGGGAATCTGAGGGGGAGAGGGAGGCAGGGGGAGGGAATCTGAGGGGGAGAGGGAGGCAGGGGAGGGAATCTGAGGGGGAGAGGGAGGCAGGGGAGGGAATCTGAGGGGGAGAGGGAGGCAGGGGGAGGGAAGCTGAGGGGGAGAGGGAGGCAGGGGAGGGAATCTGAGGGGGAGAGGGAGGCAGGGGGAGGGAATCTGAGGGAGGGAGGCAGGCAGGGGGAGGGAAGCTGAGGGGGAGAGGGAGGCAGGGGGAGGGAATCTGACGGGGAGAGGGAGGCAGGGGAGGGGATCTGAGGGAGGGAGGCAGGCAGGGGAGGGAATCTGAGGGGGAGAGGGAGGCAGGGGAGGGAAGCTGAGGGGGAGAGGGAGGCAGGGGAGGGAAGCTGAGGGGGAGAGGGAGGCAGGGGGAGGGAAGCTGAGGGGGAGAGGGAGGCAGGGGAGGGAAGCTGAGGGGGAGGGAAGCTGAGGGGGAGAGGGAGGCAGGGGAGAGGGAGGCAGGGGAGGGAATCTGACGGGGAGAGGGAGGCAGGGGAGGGGATCTGAGGGAGGGAGGCAGGCAGGGGGAGGGAATCTGAGGGGGAGAGGGAGGCAGGGGAGGGAAGCTGAGGGGGAGAGGGAGGCAGGGGGAGGGAAGCTGAGGGGGAGAGGGAGGCAGGGGGAGGGAAGCTGAGGGGGAGAGGGAGGCAGGGGAGGGAATCTGAGGGGGAGAGGGAGGCAGGGGGAGGGAATCTGAGGGAGGGAGGCAGGCAGGGGGAGGGAAGCTGAGGGGGAGAGGGAGGCAGGGGGAGGGAATCTGACGGGGAGAGGGAGGCAGGGGGAGGGGATCTGAGGGAGGGAGGCAGGCAGGGGGAGGGAATCTGAGGGGGAGAGGGAGGCAGGGGAGGGAAGCTGAGGGGGAGAGGGAGGCAGGGGAGGGAAGCTGAGGGGAGAGGGAGGCAGGGGAGGGAAGCTGAGGGGGAGAGGGAGGCAGGGGGAGGGAAGCTGAGGGGGAGAGGGAGGCAGGGGGAGGGAAGCTGAGGGGGAGAGGGAGGCAGGGGAGGGAAGCTGAGGGGGAGGGAAGCTGAGGGGGAGAGGGAGGCAGGGGGGAGGCTGAGGGGGAGAGGGAGGCAGGGGAGGGAATCTGAGGGGGAGAGGGAGGCAGGGGGAGGGAATCTGAGGGGGAGAGGGAGGCAGGGGGAGGGAATCTGAGGGGGGAGAGGGAGGCAGGGGGAGGGAATCTGAGGGGGAGAGGGAGGCAGGGGGAGGGAAGCTGAGGGGGAGAGGGAGGCAGGGGAGGGAATCTGAGGGGGAGAGGGAGGCAGGGGGAGGGAATCTGAGGGGGAGAGGGAGGCAGGGGGAGGGAATCTGAGGGGGAGAGGGAGGCAGGGGAGGGAATCTGAGGGGGAGAGGGAGGCAGGGGGAGGTAAGCTGAGGGGGAGAGGGAGGCAGGGGGAGGGAAGCTGAGGGGGAGGGAAGCTGAGGGGGAGAGGGAGGCAGGGGGGGAGGCTGAGGGGGAGAGGGAGGCAGGGGGAGGGAGGCTGAGGGGGAGAGGGAGGCAGGGGGAGGGAGGCTGAGGGGGAGGGAAGCTGAGGGGGAGAGGGAGGCAGGGGGAGGGAGGCTGAGGGGGAGGGAAGCTGAGGGGGAGAGGGAGGCAGGGGGAGGGGATCTGAGGGGGAGAGGGAGGCAGGGGGAGGAAAGCTGAGGGGGAGAGGGAGGCAGGGGGAGGGAAGCTGAGGGGAGGGAAGCTGAGGGGGAGAGGGAGGCAGGGGGAGGCTGAGGGGGAGAGGGAGGCAGGGGAGGGAATCTGAGGGGGAGAGGGAGGCAGGGGGAGGGAATCTGAGGGGGAGGGAGGCAGGGGGAGGGAATCTGAGGGGGAGAGGGAGGCAGGGGGAGGGAAGCTGAGGGGGAGAGGGAGGCAGGGGGAGGGAAGCTGAGGGGGAGAGGGAGGCAGGGGGAGGGAATCTGAGGGGGAGAGGGAGGCAGGGGGAGGGAATCTGAGGGGGAGAGGGAGGCAGGGGGAGGGAATCTGAGGGGGAGAGGGAGGCAGGGGGAGGGAATCTGAGGGGGAGAGGGAGGCAGGGGGAGGAAAGCTGAGGGGGAGAGGGAGGCAGGGGGAGGGAAGCTGAGGGGGAGGGAAGCTGAGGGGGAGAGGGAGGCAGGGGGAGGCTGAGGGGGAGAGGGAGGCAGGGGGAGGGGGGCTGAGGGGGAGAGGGAGGCAGGGGGAGGGAGGCTGAGGGGGAGGGAAGCTGAGGGGGAGAGGGAGGCAGGGGGAGGGAGGCTGAGGGGGAGGGAAGCTGAGGGGGAGAGGGAGGCAGGGGAGGGGATCTGAGGGGAGAGGGAGGCAGGGGAGGGAGGCTGAGGGGAGGTAAGCTGAGGGGAGAGGGAGGCAGGGGAGGGGATCTGAGGGGGAGAGGGAGGCTGAGGGGGAGGAATAGAAATCTGAGGTTTGTAGTTTTTGAACTCAGCCCCTATCGAATACACAGTGGGATATGGGTTATTTTGCACTTCCTAAGGCTTCCACTAGATGTCAACCGTCTTTATAACGTTGTTTCAGGCTGCTCCTGTGAAGGGGGCCGGATGGGAGCTGTTTGACTAAGGGGTCTGCCAGCAGCCTCGTTCTCAGTCACACATATTTCATGAGAGTTAGCTCTCGTTCCATTGCTTTTCTACAGACAATGGAATTCTCTGATTGAAACATTGTTGAACATTTATGATTAAAAACATCCTAAAGATTGATTCTTTACTTAGTTTGACAAGTTTCTTCGACCTGTAATATAACTTTGTGAACTTTTTGTCCGACTGGACAAGAACGCACTTTTGGCTTTTTTTACCAAACGCCCTAACAAAAGAAGCTATTTGGACATAAATGATGGACATTATCGAACAAAACAAGCATTTATTGTGGAACTGTGATTCCTGCTCTTGAGCACCGAGCCTGCCCAACCATACCTGGCTCGATGCCCACTCTAGCCCAGCCAATACGAAGAGCTGGTATGAACCGCACCGGGCTATGCACCCGAAATGGAGACACCGTGCGCTCCATAGCATAACAAGGTGCCTGCCCGGTCTCTTTAGCCCCCCAGTAAGCACAGGAAGTTTGCGCAGGTCTCCTACCTGGCATAGCCATACTCCCTGTGAGCCCCCTCCCAATACATTTTTGGGGCTGACTCTCGGGCTTCCATCCGCATCGCCGTGCTGCCTCTTCATACCAGCGCCTCTCCGCTTTCCCCGCCTCCAGTTCTTCTTTGGGGCGTCAATATTCACCAGGTTGTGCTCAGGGTCCTTTTCTGTCCAATATCTCCTCCCAAGTCCAGAAGTCCTGTGATCGCTGCTCCTCACGATAAACAGGGGGAGTTGGCTCAGGTCTGAACCCTGACTCTGCCACACTCTCCCAGAGCCACCCCCAATACATTTTTGGGGCTGACTTTCGGGCTTCCTTGCCAACCGTGTTCCCTCGTATCGTCGGCTCCTCTCTCCGGCTGCCTCTGCTCTCCTAAGTGCCTCCACCTGTTCCCATGGGAGGCGATCTCTTCCAGCCAGTATCTCCTCCCAAGTGTAATAACCCTTGCCATCCAAAACGTCTTCCCATGTCCATTCCTCCTTTCGCTGCTTCTGCTGTCGCTGCCTGTCACCACGCTGCTTGGTCCTGGTGTGGTGGGTGATTCTGTTACTGTTTTCTTCCGTCGAAGGAGAGTCGGACCAAAATGCAGCGTGGTAATTTTGATACATGTTTAATAATGATGGAACACGAACAATACAAAAACAACAAACGGAATGTGAAAACCTGTACAGCCTATCTGGTGACAACTAACACAGAGACAGGAACAATCACCCACGAAACACTCAAAGAATATGGCTGCCTAAATATGGTTCCCATTCAGAGACAACGATAATCACCTGACTCTGATTGAGAACCGCCTCAGGCAGCCATAGACTATGCTAGACACCCCACAAAACCCCAAGACAAAGACGTACCACAAAAACCCATGTCACACCCTGGTCTGACCAAATAAATGAAGACAAACATACTATACTTCGACCAGGGCGTGACTCCTCTCTTTGGCTGGTAAAATGGCTTTGTTTTTCTGTGAGTTGGTGGTGACCTAACATAATCGTTTGTGGAGCTTTCGCTGTAAAGCATTTTTTTAAATCAGACACTGTGGCTGGATTAATGAGAATATTATCTTTAAAATACTTGTATGTTTGAGACATTTGATTTATGAGATTTCAGTTGATTTGTATTTGGCGCCCTGCAATTTCACTGGCTGTTGGCGAGGGGTTCCGCTAGTGGAATGAGGTTCTGCTAGCGGAACCCCAGTCCTAGACAGGCTAATTTCATTGGCTGTTGGCGAGGGGTTCCGCTAGTGGAAAGAGGTTCTACTAGCGGAACCCCAGTCCTAGACAGGCTAATTTCACTGGCTGTTGGCGAGGGGTTCCGCTAGTGGAACGAGGTTCTGCTAGCGGAACCCCAGTCCTAGACAGGCTAATTCCACTGGCTGTTGGCGAGGGGTTCCGCTAGTGGAACGAGGTTCTGCTAGCGGAACCCCAGTCCTAGACAGGCTAATTTCACTGGCTGTTGGCGAGGGGTTCCGCTAGTGGAACGAGGTTCTGCTAGCGGAACCCCAGTCCTAGACAGGCTAATTTCACTGGCTGTTGGCGAGGGGTTCCGCTAGTGGAACGAGGTTCTGCTAGCGGAACCCCAGTCCTAGACAGGCTAAACTCTTGTGTCCAAACATCCAGTGTGCCCTAGATCTTCTGTCTGAGGAACAACTTGGGTCAACCAGCCACATAATAATACACACAGGCACAAACAACCTGAGAACACAACGGGAAAGGGTGGCCACAGCACTCAGGAGTGATTGAAAAAATGTATTCTACTTTCCCCAACACACAAGTGGTTATCTTGACCCTGCTACCATACAATGGGAAAACGCAAACCAAATGTCTACCTGGCCCACCACTTCACACTTGAACAGCCTTTCCGACCAGGTCCATTTATACAAGAACAGTGTCCACCTTCTCCCCGGGGCCCTAAAGGACATCGTCCTCAACCCCAGCCCTAACACCTCACACAGGAGCAACAGATCAACAGACACCACCGAGACACTCTCCCAGAATTACACCTAGAGGAGCTACATCCAGATCACAGCACCGTCAGCCCCCCCCAAGTCAACCATGCCCACACCCCATTTAGCCCCCTCCTGCCCACCCCATGCCCGCCACTGCCGCAAAGAGGACCTCAACACATACGCCCATGCCTTGAGTAAGCAAACAGGCCCAAACCCCACTCTTACACTAGCCCAAGTCAATGGCATGTACCAGATGCTCAGCAGGCTCAGTTCACACTTACTGGTCTGAGGCCAAACCACACGACTAACAACATTGGACACTTTATGGAAAACAAAGACTTCACTTTCTTATCCTGGAATATTCTAGGTCTGAGGTCATTCCGCCTTTGGCCTAAAGAGCAGGAATGCAAACTTAATCAAAGAAATCAGAACTTGTCATTCTACAAGAAACATGGTATAGTGCAGATGGACCCACTGGTTGCCCTCTAGGTTACAGAGAGCTGGTAGTCCCATCCACCACACTACCAGGTGTGAAACAGGGAATTGACTCAGGGGGTATGCTAATTTGGTATAGAACAGACCTAACTCACTCTATTAAATTAATCAATACAGAAACATTTTAAAATTGGCTAGAAATTCAAAAGGAAATGATCTTAACAGAGACAAATGTCCTCCTGTGTGCTACCTATATCTCCCCACTAGAAACCCCATACTTTAATGAAGACAGCATCTCTATGCTCGAAGGGGAAATCAATCATTTCCAGGCTTAGGGACATGTACTAGTCTGTGGCTACCTAAATGCCAGAACTGGATAACATAACCAACAAAAATGGTTCACAACTTCTGCAGCTCTGTTGCAAGCTGGGTCTGTACATAGTTAATGGTAGGCTTCGAGGGGACTCCTATGGGAGGTACACATATAGCTCTGTTACATCCTGGGTCTGTACATAGTTAATGGTAGGCTTCGAGGGGACTCCTATGGGAGGTACACATATAGCTCTGTTACATCCTGGGTCTGTACATAGTTAATGGTAGGCTTCGAGGGGACTCCTATGGTAGGTACACATATAGCTCTGTTGCAAGCTGGGTCTGTACATAGTTAATGGTAGGCTTCGAGGGGACTCCTATGGTAGGTACACATATAGCTCATCTTTTGGCAGTAGTACTGTAGACTACTTTATTACTGACCTCAACTCACAGTGTTCATAGTCAGTCCACTGACACCCCTATCAGATCACAGCAAAATCACAGTCTACTTGAACTGAGCAATAATCAGTCATGCTGTAGGTGGAAGGAAAGTAGTGCGGAAATCTACCAAAAAACAATTAATTCAATCCCTTTTAGACAACTTCCTTTGACCTACAGTGGTTCCTTCTTTAAAAGCAACGCGGGACTTAGAGGCACCCAACACCACGGCTTCATTGCTTCAGGCCACCACAAGGGGGAGTTAGAGCACTCATTATGCATTTGGGTTCCAAGGTTTTTATATGACCAATCATATTGAGAGGTTCCAATGATGAATTTGGCATGAAGATGGCTGACAAAACATTACAGTGGAAACAAATGTAAGAAGTTATAACGTCATAACGAGCCACGTTAAAAATGTACAATTGTTAGTTAATACAGGCAAACGTTTGTGAATATTTTTTCGTCATAAAGATAATTTACAAAAATCACTATTTAGCAAGTTAGCTAACTAGCTAACGCTAGCCAGCTAGCTAGCTAGTGTTATGACAGGATAATTAATTTATAATTTGTGTTGTTTAATGTTTTAGGGACTCCTGAGAATACCAGTAAACCAGGCTGTCGTCATGGGAAACAGTGGATGTGAAGAATCTAGCTGGCTAAAGCATTTACTTCACATGTAATGTACAATTGTGTAAGCTTGCCTTGCAACGCAGCTGAAGTAACACAGCTATCTCACTATTTACTTGCTTATTGTGTAGTGAAGGATAAAAATAACTGTATGCCTATGGATGTGTAGCTAGCTACAGTATGTAGCTGATCTGTGTATGGACCCGAAAACATTAGGTTCTGAACTAATATTAATACCAATCTATGAACCTCAGCTATCATAGTTGTTGCATCAACTTCAAGTCTGAATGGCATTAATGAAGCCTATGGATTGAGGAGAATATAATAACTTTATTGTGCCAAGGATGCAAGTCCTATATACACATGTACTGTAGTTATTACCACACGTGAGATCCCCCACATTGTAGCCTGTACATTGAATATATTCACTGATCATGTACTGTAGTTAGTACCACACGTGAGATCCCCCACATTGTAGCCTGTACATTGAATATATTCACTGATCATGTACTGTAGTTAGTACCACACGTGAGATCCCCCACATTGTAGCCTGTACATTGAATATATTCACTGATCATCATGTGACTGTAAGGTGTGGTTAGGTGTGAATCTCTGAGACGTTATTTTTCAGTCATATCAAACTCCATTCTCTGAATGATGCTAGTCTGCATGTATGTATTACAGATATACACTTCAACAGTGTTGATCCTGGGACATCAGTGAAAACACATTGTCATGCATATCTAACTCCTGCTCCTGGGACATCAGTGAAAACATAAAGGCTGATTTGTAATGGTATACAGAAAAGTATGCAATAACTCCTGCTCCTGGGACATCAGTGATTACACAAGGCTGATTTTCAGTCATATACAGAAAAAACTGCATATCTAACTCCTCTCTGGGACATGATGCTGTGTAACTATGCATATGTAACTCCTTCCTGGGACATCAATGATTACACAAGGCTGATTTGTAATCCATATATGAACCCTATGCATATCTAACTCCTGCTCCTGGGACATCAGTGATTAAAAGGCTGATTTGTAACATTACAGAAAAGAACCCTATGCATATCTAACTCCTGCTCCTGGGACATCAATGATTACACAAGGCTGATTTGTAATCCATATATACAGAAAAGAACCCTATGCATATCTAACTCCTGCTCCTGGGACATCAGTTAAAACACATTGTAACTATGCATATCTAACTCCTGCTCCTGGGACATCAGTGATTACACAAGGCTGATTTGTAATCCATATATACAGAAAATAACCCTATGCATATCTAACTCCTGCTCCTGGGACATCAGTGATTACACATTGTAACTATGCATATCTAACTCCTGCTCCTGGGACATCAGTTAAAACACATTGTAACTATGCATATCTAACTCCTGCTCCTGGGACATCAGTGATTACACAAGGCTGATTTGTAATCCATATATACAGAAAAGAACCCTATGCATATCTAACTCCTGCTCCTGGGACATCAGTGATTACACAAGGCTGATTTGTAATCCATATATACAGAAAAGAACCCTATGCATATCTAACTCCTGCTCCTGGGACATCAGTGAAAACACATTGTAACTATGCAATAGACTAGAAGCATGATTTCAGTCAAGGCTGATTTGTGATTCATATATACAGAAGAAAAGAAACTATGAATATCTGACTCCCTTCATCTGCATTAATCTGAGGACACAGGATAGTATTTCAATGAGATACTTCATTTCAACCAGTGGAGAATGTGAAACGCTTTATTCAAAGAAGTTCATTACCCAGGTGTTATAAATACATAATACTTGCATTAGAATTATGATAATTGTAATGTTATATTACAAATACAAGTTTAATCTGTAGTTCAGTGCACATATGGTGTGCATTATAAAACGAGGAAGAAAGACAACGTGGGGTGAGAGGTGTAAAAGAGGTAAGAACAGAGGCAGAAAGCATTTAATTCATGAATTACAGTGCTACCCTAATATTCTCTCAGTTCATCACAATTGCGTTGTCTCCTAACCAGCCTTGGGCACCCAGTCGGCCTGGAGGTTATCTTAAGAGTGGGTGAGGTGGTGATGACTGGACTGGCTTCCTCGCTCACATCTAAACACACCTGCAGATGAGAGACAGATGGATGGAGAGAGAACATGGTTAAGCCATGTTTTTTTTATTCTAACACGGCCAGTCATCATAATCATCAGGAGGTGAAAATGCAAAACTGACCTTGGATCATTAACTTCTTGCGACTCCAAACCTTTATCCGGGAGTGTAATCATGGCCTCGAGCTCATTACCATAACGCAACGTTTCCTATTCATGAAAATCGCAAATGAAATGAAATAAATATATTGAAACACAAGCTCAGCCTTTTGTTAACAACACTGGCATCTCAGATTTTCAAAATATTGTTTTCAACCAAAGCTACACAAGCATTTGTGTAAGAGTATTGATAGCCTAGCATAGCATTAAGCCTAGCATTCAGCATTATTGACCATTATTTGAGTTGTTTGTTTGTATGTTTTGTTTGGTCAGGGTGTGATATGAGTGGGCATTCTATGTTGCATGTCTAGTTAGTCTGTTTCTATGTGTTTTGGCCTGATATGGTTCTCAATCAGTGGCAGGTGTTTGTCGTTGTCTCGGATTGGGAACCATATTTAGGTAGCCTGTTTTGTATTGTAGTTCGTGGGTTATTGTCTATGTGTAGTTGCCTGTGTCTGCACTCGTTGTCATAGCGTCACGTTCGTTTTGTTGTTTTTTGTTTAAAGTGTTCTTCGTGTTTTTTCGTCATTCAATAAAATAATGGATTCACACCACGCTGCGCTTTGGTCTCCTCCATACGACGTACAGTTGAAGTCGAAAGTTTACATACACTTATGGTGGGGTCATTAAAACTCTGCTCTGGCCGCTTTCATGGCAAGGATAAATTCTTTCCTCTTCTGGGCATAGCTTTAGGATAGTCTTCATTGAGGAAGTTAAACAATTTGAAGTCGCAAGATTACATTCAGTTAGGTATGAGTCATTAACCACTCCACACATTTCTTGTTAACAAACTATAGTTTTTGGGAAGTCAGTTAGGACATCTACTTTGCACATGACACAAGTCGTTTTTCCAACAGTTGTTTACAGACAGATTATTTCACTTATAATTCACTATCACAATTCCAGTGGGTCAGAAGTTTACATACACTAAGTTGACTGTGCCTTTAAACAGCTTGGAAAACTGCAGAAAATGATGTCATGACTTTAGAAGCTTCTGATTGGCTAATTGACGTCATTTGAGTCAATTGGAGGTGTACCTATGGATGTATTTCAAGGCCTACCTTCAAACTCAGTGCATCTTTGCTTGACATCATGGGAAAATCAAAAGAAATCAGCCAAGACCTCCACAAGTCTTGTTCATCCTTGGGAGCAATTTCCAAATGCCTGAAGGTACCACTTTTCACAATCACCCAGTAGGTTTCGCTTCACCACCTGCCATTTTTAAAAAGACCTGACGGAACTCATTGCCTTCTTGAATCATGCAGAGATGGGCATCATGAAGGGCTCGTCATTGATTCTAAATCAAATCAAATGTATTTGTCACATACACATGGTTAGCAGATGTTAATGGCGAGTGTAGCGAAATGCTTGTGCTTCTAGTTCCGACAATGCAGTGGTAACCAACGAGTAATCTAACCTAACAATTCCAAAACTACTACCTTATACACACAAGTGTAAAAGGATAAAGAATATGTACATAAAGATATATGAATGAGTGATTTTGTTGGAAAAGGGGAGAAATTGTGCTTTACAACGGTATTGATACTACAGTTGATCTGGAAGTAGGTCGCTAAAATAAGGTCAATGGACCAGCGTGATGTACAAAAGTGAGTTAGTTAACGTTAGCCATGTAAAAGTTTGACGGAAGACCGCCCAGTGCTGCTTACCTGAGATGCCATCATCACACAGTCCTTCTTCGTCCGCTATGACTTCCTTCCTGTCGGAAAGAAAAAGTTACGTTCAGAACAATTATTTAGGATTGAAACATTTTTTTTTTGCTCCCGACAAAAATACACAAACGTACCTCCATAGTTTTTAACAATTTGCATGTGAATAACCACACCTTCATACTAAACGTGCTACCGTATTCAGAATTCTTGACGCACAATCGATAATGCTGCCATATCCTGCCAGCACGCCCACAAGTGAGACACTCAGGCGCAGAATGATGACGCTTGAAAGAAGGAAAGGAACGAGATTGGAACAACAACAATTTGTTGCAAGTTGGAGAGGGGGGCTAATAGCTGAACAATAGACTATTCAACCTTTACTAAAGAATAGTCTAATAGCTGAACTAGGTGTGAACAACCCCCCTCCTATCACAGACCTGATTTGCTCTCACAACCAAGGGGAAGCTTGCTACTCAATGTAATAAAGTATTGACTTTTCAAATAAGTTACCTTAAGCGTTATGTTGGCAGACAATTTGTTAGCTACTATGTCCTTACGAACCACATAGCATATCATTACAGCAGTATGTACCGGTATGTTAGCTAGCTACATAACGTTAGTAGTTATGCAACAAACTTGTAAGTATATTAACTATAGGCTATCTAACTACCCAATGTTTATTGACTTGATTATTCCAGTCATTCTTAGCTTAGCTAAATGGTAAAGTCGGGGGGCGTTCTCAATGGACATTTGGGTGTGTTCGTAAATTCGCTCTGGCTATCTACTCCGATTTCAGAGCAGTATCGTCTGAGTACCAGAGAGCAGAATAATTCATTTACCAGCGCTCAACACCGGTTGAATATGGCCGGTGTCAGTAAACAATGGCAAAAAAAAGCGTAATTAAATTGTTTCAAGCAGCACAGTTATAGTCATCAACTCTCTGGACAACACAGAAACTGCCTAACAAGCTCTGCTAGGGCGAGTAAAATGGTCAGAGTGGTCTCATTTGTGTCTGGAAGTAGCTAGCCAACGTTAGCTTAGGGGCTTGACTGCCGTTGTAAGGCCAGAACGGTCAAATCAACCCTACTCCTCGGCCCAAACGTCCAGTGTGCGCTTCGAGAGCGAAATATACAATCTGACAACGCTCTGAATTTATGAGCATCACGTTGTACAGCT